>NC_083340.1:60964257-61270448 GCF_019175385.1 Lycium barbarum
TTGTCAGTTGGGAGAAAACTTCCCTTTATATTCCTCTTGTTGTGGAAAAGATCTTTTGAGCACCAGTTTCCCGATCTGAAAGAGTCTGGTCCTGACTCGCTTGTTGAAAGCTCTTGCCATTCTTTGTCGGTACGATTGACCGTGGCATACTGCAACCATCCTTTTCTCATCGATTAAGGCCAATTGCTTATATCGAGCTCGAACCCATTCAGCATCGTCTAATTCTGCTTCCTGAATGATTCTCAGGGAAGGTATCTCAACTTCAGTAGGTATGAATGCTTCGGTTCCATAGACCAGCAGGTATGGAGTTGCTCCTATTGAAGTCCTGGCCCTAGTACGGTACCCCCAATAAGGGATAGGGCAACTGCTCGTGCCCACCCTTATGATTATCAGTCATCTTCCTCAATATCTTCTTGATATTCTTGTTGGCTGCTTTTACGGCTCCATTCATTTGCGGCCGGTAAGTTGTCGAGTTTCGATGAGTGACCTTGAATTGCTCACAGATATCCTTCATCAAGTGGCTGTTTAGATTTTCTCCGCTGTCTATTATGATGGACTCAGGCACACCGAATTTGCATATGATGTGGTTTCGCACAAAGTCCGCCACCTCTTTCTTTGTTACCAATTTGTGAGATGTTGCTTCCACCCACTTGGTGAAATAGTTAATGGAAACCAAGGCGAACCGGTGGCAATTCGAGACTGCGGGTTCAATGGGTCCAATAACATCCATGCCCTAAGTGACGAAAGGCCATGGTGAGCTCATAGCATTAAGCTCACTGGGGGGGACCTTGATCAAATCACCGTGGATCTGGCATTGATGGCACCTTTGCACATATTTGCAGCAGTCACTCTCCATAGTCATCCAATAATATCCTGCTCGTAGAATCTTGTTTGGTAGTACGAATCCATTCATATAGGGTCCACATGTCCCCACATGTACTTCTTCTAGAAGTTTGGTGGCTTCGCTGGCGTCTACACGTCTAAGCAGACCCAAATCCGGCGTCCGTTTGTATAGCACTTCTTTATTTGGGAAGAAACCGTTCGCCATTCTTCGGATGGTCTTCTTTTGTCCATTTGTAATGCCTTTGGGGTATTCCTGTCCTTCCAGATACATTTTGATGTTGCTGTACCATAGCTTGCCATCTGGCTCAGCTTCTACATAGTAACAGCGGGCATGTTCTTCTTTCAAACTTATCCTTAGCGGGTCGATGTGATTGCTTTCAGGATGCTGGATCATTGATGCTATTGTGGCCAGTGCATCAGCAAATTCATTCTGAGCCCTTAGCGTATGTCGAAACTCGATCTTTTTGAACTTCTTGTGCAATCTCTGTGCCAGGTTCACATATGGTAAGATATTTTCATTCTTAGTGTCCCATTTGCCTTGTACTTGATGAATCAGGAAGACAGAATCTTCAATGAGCAATAATTCATTGATGTCCATATCTAGCGCAATTCTGAGGCCTAGTATGCAGGCTTCGTATTCAGCCATGTTATTGGTACAGCGGAATTTGAGCTTGGCGGCCATGGGGTAGTGTTGCCCATTTTCTGATAGCAAAATCGCTCTGATTTCGGAACCTTTGTAATTCACTGATTCGTCAAAGAACAATTTCAACCAATATAGGATTCTGTTGCTCCTTCTTCTATAGCCAACACCCCTTCGTCTGGGAAATGAGTATGATGCGATTAAAGCTATTCATCCACCGGGCTTGCGGCTAGTAAGTCAGCCAAGGCCTGTCTTTTGACGGCTTTCTGGGCTATGAATACAATGTCGAATTCACTCAACAGCATCTTCCATTTGGCCAATTTCCTGAGAGGCATGGGCTGACGGAATATGTACCTCAACGAATCCATCTTGGATATGAGCTGAGTGGAATATGAAGACAAATAATGCCTCAATTTCTGAGTTGCCCAAGTTAGAGCACAACAAGTATTTTCCACTAGCGTGTATCTGGCCTCGCAGGCTGTGAACTTTTTGCTCAGATAATAATAGGCACGCTCCTTTTTCCATTCTTCATCGTGCTGTCCTAACTTGCACCCGAAGGCCTTTTCTTCAACTGATAAGTATAGCAGCAAAAAACTCCCCGGCCTTGGTTGTACCAGGACTGGTGGGTTTGACAAGTATCTCTTGATAGTGTCAAATGCCTCTTGGCACTCCTCTGTCCATTTTGTAAGAGCATCCTTTTTCAAAAGCTTGAGGATGGGCTCCACAATGATGGTGGATTGAGCTATGAACCGCCCAATGTAATTTAACCTTTCCAGGAAGCTCATGACTTTTTTCTTAGTTTAGGGAGGAGGCAAATCTTGAATTTCTTTGATCTTTGTCGGGTCTAGCTCTATGCCTCTTCGGCTAATTATGAATCCCAGTAACTTTCCAGCCGGTACCCCGAACGCACATTTGGTCGGGTTCAATTTCAAATTAAACTTCCAAATTCTATCAAAGAATTTCCTCAAATGTGTGGTATGCTCCGAACTTTCCCTTGACTTGATAATAACATCGTCCACAAAGACTTCAATCTCTCTAAAGATCATGTCGTGAAAAATGGTGGTCATTTCCCTCATGTATGTTACGCCGGCGTTCTTGAGGCCGAAGAGCATTACCCTATAATGGTACATTCCCCATGGGGTGATGAAGGTTGTCTTCTCGGCATCCTCTCTATCCATTAAGATCTAGTGGTAGCCAGCGAAACAATTTACAAACGATTATAACTCATGCTTGGCACAATTTTCTATGAGTATATGGATGTGCGGAAATGGAAAATTATCTTTTGGGCTAGCCTTGTTAAGATCTCAGTAATCCACGCAGATTCTTATCTTGCCATGTTTTTGGGCACCGGGACTATATTGGCTAGCCATGTAGGGGAGGATGTCAATTCCACTACTCCAGACTCAATCTATTTCTCCACCTCGTCTTTGATTCGGATACTAAGATCTAGTTTGAATTGTTGGAGTTTTTGCTTTACTGGAGCAAACCCCATTGATGGGTAGCCTGTGAGACACTATTCTGGTACTTAGCCCCGGTGTTATATCCCGTATTTTGCATATTCGAAAATTTTGATATCATTGTGACTAGTAAGAGATAAGGTAAAATTTTTGATCTTATTTAATACATAAGTTGTTCATGAAAAATATTGATGCGGAAATATTGAGGAAGGCTTAGGGCAAAATTGGAATTTTGGAAAATAGTTTCATGAATTGCAAAAAATATTAGCTATAAGAAGTTGGGCTTGGAAAATAAAAAAAAAAAAAAAAAAAAGAGGCCCAATGTGTGTGTATGGCCGGCCATTGCGTAAATGGCCCAAGCCCATGTGGTAATTAAATCTAAGTAATAAATAGACAAAAAGGGCCACCATTCAAGAACATTCAAGAAAACAAAAATTGAGAGCAAGAGAGAGGGGGTTTCGGCCAAAGCAAGAGAGGAAAGAAAAAATTCTTGAAGCCTCAAATCTTTGATCAAAAATTATATTTTTCTAGTAATATTACTAATTCAAGGGTCCTCTTCAACGTGGTATAATTATTTAAGCAAGAAAACCACTCTTGGTGGCAAGTGGGAAATTGAGGAAAAGGTAAGAATTTCTCTTCTTTCATATATTATAGAAGGTTTATGTATGCTATAGTATGTAGAAATGAATGAAAAGCATGAAACTAGTGTGTTGTGGGTGTGGCCGTGTGGGTGTGTGTGAGTGTGTGTGGCCGTGTGATGTTGTATGGTGAAGGGAAGATGAGTTAAATTTTTTTTAGCATGTTAGTTGTGTTGTTGTGGCCCTTATGATGTAAATGAAGGTTTAATGGTTCAAGTCGGCATTGAAATTTGTTGTGGGTGGTTGTAGGAAAATTAATGTGATTTTAATATGGTTTTATGTAATTGTGGAAATGGAGTTGCTAAAGTGTGCATTGTTGTTGTAGTTTATGAATTTGAAAGAAGAAAATGCGTCGTTGTAGTTTCGTTGCATTTGTAGAGGTTTCGGGTGGAGTATGGTGTTGGTGGATTTGTTTGAATATTTTTTAGATTGTTTGAAATGCTCTTGAATTGTGTTTGAATGATCTTGGATTAGTAATGAATATGTGAGCGTTGATATTGGCTTGAAGATTTGAGGTTAAGCGTGCTAGGGCCAGAGCAATGTTGGGATGGGTGACCCCCCTGGTAAGTGTATTAAAATTTCCACAAATATAGATACAAGAGACAAATAGAAATTTTGGGGTAACCTAAAGGAAATTAGAATATGCGGAGCGATTAGAAACCTTAAAGAGGTCGGGTAGGCTAAGGCAAACTAGGCCGGTGAAGAAGAAGAAAGCACAACACAACTTTGGAATCAAGGTAAGTATAAATGGTGTTTGGAGGTGTTTTGTAAAAGAAATGGCAGTAATGTATATGTATGCATAGGACATCCCATTTGTGACTGTATTGATCGATAGGTGAATCCTAGCAACCAGTGCGACGATGTACGGAAGACATTAACTGAACGGAATTTAAGGGACAAAGTGAAAGATATAGTGCAAATGTTACAAGGTAAAATGATACTGAATTTACTACTAGTTAAGGCTGAAAAGTCCTAATACAACGCTATCTGGGAGCAAAAAGAAAATGAGTGCGTAGAAGGTAAGGAGATCTGAAGTGTCGGAAATGTCAAAGGGAAAGAATATGAGTGAGTAAAACCTCTAAAGGAGACGACAGGAAAAACATGAAACCACCTGAGTAGAAATTCGAAGAACATGTCTGAAAAAAAAAAGACGTTAGTGTCACGACCCAAACCCGTAGGCCGCGACTAGTGTCCGTGCTGGACACCCAAACGTACCCAATAACCCAAACTAGCATATCAACAGAATATTTTTAAATGTAAAAGTCAATTGGCGTTAGTAATTATCATAAATAAACCGACATAGTATATGGAAGCCGATAAGGCTGTCACAGATCATATCATCCCAAAACATATACAGAACCCACACAAGTATGTCTACAGACCTCTACAGATCATAACAGAATCATAAGACGGGACAGGGCCCCGTCATACCCCTGAATAGCATACACATATATAGTAGCGACAAACTATACCAACATATAGGCTCTAGACAAAAGAGCGCTCCCAATATAGCAGAATAGATGTCCTAGGCAGGCGGTCAGCAAATCTGTCGTCTGTACCTGCGCGGCATGAAAACGCAGCCCCCGAAGAAAGGGGGTCAGTACGAAATATGTACTGAGTATGTAAAGCACAGAACGTAGTAAACAAAGTCATAATCAAAGCAGAAGATACAGAAAATGGACAGAATATCCAGATTAGCAAAATACTGTTCATAAAGCATAAATAGTAGTTGTTGAAAACATATGTCGTACCTGGTCCCATTACGGAACAGATCATAACCGAAACAGAACTTACAGAGAAGTGAGTGTGACGTCCGAAGTATCAAATGAATATTTTCAAAACATGAGGAGTGTGTACAGAAACATATACCATATCATATCCGGCCCCTGCCAAGGGAGTCGGCAAACAGAACGTGGCCACCCCCCCGACGCTGGTGCCACCATACATAAGGAACAGAGTAGGGGATAACCCCGTAACATAACATAGCATATCAGATGGCCATATCAGATCATATCATATCATATCATAGTGTGTACATGGCACAGCATACTCCACAAACCCATGTACATGTATACCTGCCCCCTCACATCGAGGCACGGCGAACAATGCAGAGGATTACGCTTGACAACATATCCTGGCCCGGGCTCAGTGTGGGAAACATTGAGGCATCCACGAATGGAGTAGTGAGAGACTAAATGCAATAAAAATACCATATATATTTCCAGAGACTCAATGAGGCATATCGAATGACAAATCAAATTAATGAAATCGGACGGAATCATAGTAAGTGAATTTCGGATGTCATAATGGATTACGGAGGCATAATTTTTCTAAAATCATTTCCAAGTTCCAAAACAATTTACAAGACTTAACGGAATATTTAAAATGATATTTAATTAATAGTTAGAGGAGTAGTTAAAACATTCCCTTTAAAGTTGCTCGTAGACAAGTCGTAAACATAAAAGGGTAAAATCGGAAATAGTGGACCCACCTCGGGACAAACGAAGCGGTGGGCTCAAATTAGGTATTTTAATCTTATAAAGTCACCTACGGAGGTTCTGGGGGCATTCCATAAATTTCTAGACAATTTGCGAGAGTTTGCACAATTCTTTCAATAAAGCATACTTATAGGGTTCAATTCCATTGAACGAAAAAGGGGTATTTTCAAATGCGGATTCTGATGAGCAGAACGCTTTTCGAGGCTCAAATCCGATCCTAGTACACCTAGGGCATGCCAAAAGAAGAATCGGGATAGCTTTACATACCTTGTATGCTCTCTACGCCTTTCCAAATTCAATTCCCGTTTCGCCCAAAATCTGCAATTGGTCACATTTACCAATTCTCAATTTCCAATCTTTAAGTTTTTAATCTTTATTCATAATTGCCTATAGAAATTTGGGCAGCATCTCCCCTATACATATAGCATCCCCGAGAATTTAACTCGGCCAAAACAATCAACAACAACCCAACAACAACATCATCAACAACAACAATCACTATAAACACAATATAACTTAACTAGCTATCTTTCCAACATAATGCCATAACCTTCATTTCAACTTCAATTTCCAAACTAACCTCAATGGTTTCACATTCATCATTAATCTAGATCATCACAATATAATTTGGAAATATTTCATATCATTTCTACGAAATATTCACAAGATATACAAAATATACAAACTTTCCACCAAAACATAATTCACCCAAAACTTCATATCTTCAACCTACATATTCATAACATATTTCCATCTTCCAATTTCATCAACCATAATCATAATTTACATCTTAACAACTTCATTTCCATAATATCACAAAATTATTCTAAGGTGACATAATCTTCTACATTCCAACTTCAACCAAAATTCATTCAACTTTCATTCCCAATATAATTTCCATCATAACCACAACTAGAATACAACATAAAATTCAACTCATATCATATATACAACAATATACACACACGGCTACATACATATATACCTACCCACTTTGCAAACTTCCATATTTCCATAATTTCTACTCATTTCCACATACCACAACATAAACAAACCTTCATAACATAAGAAAAAGGAATTGATTCTTACCTTTTTCTACAAACTTCTTCACTTGAACAAGTTGTCAACTTGAAGAAATAAGTGCTCCTTCTTCCAAAACAACCACACCAAGTTGTAAAGGACCCTTGAATTAGTAGGAATACCACAAGAAAATAATTTTTGAAGCAAGATTTGGAGGGTTGAATTTTCTATGGCCAAACCCGAAATGGTCCTTTTTTTTGCTCTTGTTTTGTTTGTTCTTTCTCCTTCTAAGTCTCTTGAATCATCTAAGGGATAATGATCCCTTTATAATTAATTTGCCACATGGAAATTAATTAATTTGGTGGGCTTGGACCAGGTATGGCCGGCCACCCTCTCACCTTGGGCCTAAATTTTTCTTTTCATTTTTTTTTGGGCCAACTCGGTTGGTCCCGAGTTGGGCCTAGCCCACTGACCTTTTGAACGTAAAACGTTCATATCTCCTTGTACCGACGTCACTTGGGAACCCATGACCTATGGATGGAAAGCTAATTCAATTATCTACAACTTCTATTTCTTGGTATTTTTCCAAATTCCAAACTTATAATACCGTGTTTGCCCCTCAAAGTCAGGTCACCCGAAAACGTTTTCTTAAAAATATTCGTTTGGAGGGCTTCCACTTTGATTGGCCCAAGGGTACTTCATGAGTTGTGTTTAACTTTACATATGTGATTCATATGACTTTTCAGTTGTTCCAAAAAAATCTCGGTGTGTGGGACCCACCCCAGCAGATACTCCAAGGTTCAAAAATACGGGATATAACATCCTCCCCCCCTTTAGAACATTCGTCCTCGAATGTTAAATTAATCTTATAGGGTCTGAAAATGCTTCGGGGGAGTTTCTTTTTATGGTCAGCACATATGGTACACATTCATTATTGAATATAATTAAGTAAGGATTTTAGATTACCTGTGGGCATAGGGAACAAATGAGGATATTTCTTCTTCATTTCCTCTTCAGCCTCCTAGGTCATCTCCTCCCTGTTATTGTTTCGCCACAGCACCTTAACGGAAGCTACATCTTTGTTCCGTAGTTTTCTTACCTGGCGGTCCAAAATGACTATCGGCTGCTCCTCATACGATAGTTGCTCCGTCACCTGAATATCGTCTGCTGGAAATGTTCTGGAAGGATCACCAACACATTTTCGGAGCATGGATACGTGAAATACCAGACGTACCGCTTCCAGATCAGATAGTAGAGCTAGCCTATAAGAGACATTCCCAATCTTTTGAATAATCTGATAGGGTCCGTTATATCGCGGACTGAACTTACTCTTTTTGCCAAATCGCATCACGCCTCTCATAGGCGATACTTTCAAAAATACCCAATCGCCGACCTGGAACTCTAAGGGTCGACGCCGTTTGTCAGCATACAATCTCTGTCGACTCTGGGCTGTTAATTGTCTTTCTCGGATGAGTTTCACCTTATCAACTGCCTGTCGGATCATATCTGGGTCGATTAATCCTGTTTCGCCAATGCCAAACCAGCTAATCGGTGACCTGCATTTTCTGCCCTACAAAGCCTCATATTAAGCTAGAATGGTAGCTGTCATTATAAGCAAACTCGATCAACGGCAGATGATCATCCCAGCTTCCTCTGAATCCAACAATACAGGCCTGCAATATATCTTCTGGCGTCTATATAGTGTGCTCGGCCAGTCCGTCGCTCTGAGGATGGAATACTGTGCTCAGACTTACCTGGGCCCCTAATCCTTCTTGAAAACAATTCTCCAGAAATTAGCCGTAACTGGGCACCTCTGTTAGTGATGATAGATATAGGAACTCCGTGGAGTCCCACTATTCCCTTAATATATATAGCCTGGCATAATCCTCAGTTGAATAAGTGGTTCTGACGGGGAGAAAATGGGTTGAATTTGTCAGCCTATCAACCATACCCTATATGGGAAATCATACTTCCGTGGAGTGCAAGGCAAACCTGTAATGAAGTCCATATTAATTATCTCCCGCTTCCAAGTCGGAATTTCCATTTCCTGAAACAGTCCACCCGGTTTCTGATGCTCAATTTTGGCCTGCTGACAATTCGGGCACTGGGCAACGGGCCTTGCGATGTCCCGTTTCCTGCCATTCCATCAGTATAGAAATCTGAGGTCATGGTACACTTTAGTGGATTCAGGATAAACAAAATACCGAACATTATGCGCTTCGCCCATAATTGGCCGTCGCAGCCCTACATGTCGGGCACACATAATCTGCCTCTGCATAACAATACCCATCAGGTAAAACCTCGAACTGAGTCTTTTCCTTGTCAAAGGTCGTATCTCTGTACCATACCGGAATAGAATCCTCGAACTGGCGCTGTTTTACCTCTTCCATAATCGATGATTCAGCAACTTCTCGGATAAAATTTCAATATCCTCAGAACTGACCAAACGGACTCCAAGGCTAGCTGACTGATGAGTTTTACAGACCAATTCTTTGTTTCTGAATGTATGCCGGTCAAACCGCCCATAGATTTGCGACTAAGTGCATCTGCCACAACGTTAGCTTTTCTAGGGTGATACAAAATATTAACATCATAACCTTTCAATAATTCGAACCATCTTTTCTGCAGCGAATTCAGCTCTTTTGGCTTAGAATATACTGGAGGCTCTTAGGGTCCGTATAAATATAAACGTGGACCCCATGTTAGTGATGCTGCCATATCTTTAAAACATGAATCACTGTAGCTAATTTCAGATCATGAGCCAAATAATTTCCCTCGTGCGGTCTAAGCTGCCGGGGAACATAGGCTATAATCCGACCATTCTCAGAGAACTACGTATTTCAGCCGATGTCGGAGGCCTAGGCCAATCCTTTATTGCTTCAATCTTATGTATGTCAATTGTTTTCATTTATACTTACTTTCATTCTCCCCCCCTTTGGGGTTATACTTATACCATATCCATATCTTTGCTTTCTAACCTACAACTTGATTTTCTCCGTACGAGACCTTAACATAATCACAATTATATAGTACATAATCTTATCCGATAGCCGGCACTCAAGTAATATAATTAACGTAGCAGTTTATCCTTTAGTAACCACATTCTTCCTCCATACCCATTCCTTATCTGTCGTTCTATTTTCTCGATAATTGAATTATTCGATGTTCACATGATTCATCATTTCATGCCATAAGTTTTCCTTTGTCCTGCGCTATTTCATTTTAGTTCGCTTTCGCAATTAACTTCGTGCTTTGCCCGTCAACTCTTTTAGAGGCTCTGCTTAATTACGTTTCTTACGGTTCACTTTTATTTGACATTTTGATCTCCTTACCTTCCACTCAATTATTCTCTTTTCTTTCCAAACATCGTTGTATTAGAATCTTCCAATCTCAACCAGTAGCAAAATAAATATCAGTCTACTTCGTAACATCTGTACCATACCTTCCCCTTTTTCTCGCAAATTCTGTCCAGTTAATGTTTTCCATATATTACAACACTGGCTATTAGGGTTCACCAATCAATCGACATAGTCATAAATAGGGGGCCCCACACATACGTATATATATCACTGCCATTTCTTTTACAATACATCTTCAATCACTTGTTCGAATTTACTCTAATTCCTGTGTTGCGCTGCTTTTTCTTCCTTTTTGGCAATCTAATCCGTCTCAGCTCGTGTGACCCCTATAAAGTTTCTAACCATTCCACATATCCTAATTCCCTTTAGGTTAACCTGAATTTCCTATTCGTCTTTTATACACCTATGTTTGCAAAATTTTTTGCACATTTCCCAAGGGGTCACCCATCCCAGAATTGCTCTGGCCCTGGCACGCTTAACCTTACAACTTTAATGCATTTAAGCACGTTAAGGCCAGTATAATTACACCAATTGCCCTGCACGTCCTTTGTCACGTAATTTAAGACAAGTCGGGGTCTTGACAGCTTTTTAGAACGTTCTCGTAGCGGGTCCCACCCCGACCTAGCGAGAATTCTTTTACTTTTCTGACTATATAGTTACAGTGTTGCCCCCTGTACGTCTTCAATATTTACCTCCATGTATATATATATTATATATATTTGAGTCGTGAGCGAACCACTCAATTCCCGGCTGCTTGTCATACACTTTGTATTCTTTCAATTAGAGGAAACTTGATCGTTGGACATTTTTACCCTTCCACATATTTTTGCCCTTCCACATATTTTTGCCCTTCACATGGGCTGTGCTAAAGCAAAATGGGGTTGGAACATATTTCTGGTTCATTTAAATAAATTGCGAATTTGCTACTCGTATATGCTTTCTCGAGATAAAATTTTCCAAACAAGGATAATGCTTCTTACAAATGACATGGAGGGTATCTCTTAAACTTTTAATCCAACATAATAGATTTACCCTATCGGTATCGACCTTCAAGACATGTAAAGAATTTACATCTCATTTTCCTCTTCATATTCCTAAAAACATTTGGGCAGAGGATCCTCTGTATTTCTTACTATCCCAAAACCTGTACACAGGAAATACCAACCATGCCTCACAGGGCCAACACATATACGTATATACATATCATATCATATCGCATCATAGCCACACGGGGATAACAATTTCAAATAAAGGTATAAAGATACCGAGGCTTACCTCACATGCCCAACTCAAACTGCACCTGCTACACTTTCCTGTTTATTTTTCTTTTAATTCTTCAGCTTTATGTTTCAATCGTATTTCAAACACCTTACCCAGCATACATCTTTCATACCATTATTTACCTGTGTACTGTGTAGCTTCCAATATCATTAGTCGCTGTCTTACGTCGATACCGTTCTCCAGCTGAAATCAAGGGTTAATAATAAAAAAAAGGAATTCATTTCCTACAGCTGGATCTATCGCACGATCTAAGATTCAAAGAAAGGTAAAACCCTAAATGCCCTGTAGCGTCCTGTTTATAGATGTGGTGCACAACACACCGATAAACAAGACTCTACTAGACACGGTCTGTAGACATTCCGAGGACGAACCGCTCTGATACCACTTTTGTCACGACCCAACCCCGTAGGCCGCGACTAGTGTCCGTGCTGGACACCCAAACGTACCCAATAACCCAAACTAGCATATCAGCAGAATATTTTTAAATGTAAAAGTCAATTGGCGTTAGTAATTATCATAAATAAACCGACATAGTATATGGAAGCCGATAAGGCTGTCACAGATCATATCATCCCAAAACATATACAGAACCCACAAAAGTATGTCTACAGACCTCTACAGATCATAACAGAATCATAAGACGGGACAGGGCCCCGTCATACCCCTGAATAGCATACACATATATAGTAGTGACAAACTATACCAACATATAGGCTCTGGACAAAAGAGCGCTCCCAATATAGCAGAATAGATGTCCTAGGCAGGCGGTCAGCAAATCTGTCGTCTGTACCTGCGCGGCATGAAAACGCAGCCCCCGAAGAAAGGGGGTCAGTACGAAATATGTACTGAGTATGTAAAGCACAGAACGTAGTAAACAAAGTCATAATCAAAGCAGAAGATACAGAAAATGGACAGAATATCCAGATTAGCAAAATACTGTTCATAAAGCATAAATAGTAGTTGTTGAAAACATATGTCGTACCTGGTCCCATTACGGAACAGATCATAACCGAAACAGAACTTACAGAGAAGTGAGTGTGACGTCCGAAGTATCAAATGAATATTTTCAAAACATGAGGAGTGTGTACAGAAACATATACCATATCATATCCGGCCCCTGCCAAGGGACTCGGCAAACAGAACGTGGCCACCCCCCCGACGCTGGTGCCACCATACATAAGGAACAGAGTAGGGGATAACCTCGTAACATAACATAGCATATCAGATGGCCATATCAGATCATATCATATCATATCATATCATAGTGTGTACATGGCACAGCATACTCCACAAACCCATGTACATGTATACCTGCCCCCTCACATCGAGGCACGGCGAACAATGCAGAGGATTACGCTTGACAACATATCCTGGCCCGGGCTCAGTGTGGGAAACATTGAGGCATCCACGAATGGAGTAGTGAGAGACTAAATGCAATAAAAATACCATATATATTTCCAGAGACTCAATGAGGCATATCGAATGATAAATCAAATTAATGAAATCAGACGGAATCATAGTAAGTGAATTTCGGATGTCATAATGGATTACGGAGGCATAATTTTTCTAAAATCATTTCCAAGTTCCAAAACAATTTACAAGACTTAACGGAATATTTAAAATGATATTTAATTAATAGTTAGAGGAGTAGTTAAAACATTCCCTTTAAAGTTGCTCGTAGACAAGTCGTAAACATAAAAGGGTAAAATCGGAAATAGTGGACCCACCTCGGGACAAACGAAGCGGTGGGCTCAAATTAGGTATTTTAATCTTATAAAGTCACCTACGGAGGTTCTGGGGGCATTCCATAAATTTCTAGACAATTTGCGAGAGTTTGCACAATTCTTTCAATAAAGCATACTTATAGGGTTCAATTCCATTGAATGAAAAAGGGGTATTTTCAAATGCGGATTCCGATGAGCAGAACGCTTTTCTAGGCTCAAATCCGATCCTAGTACACCTAGGGCATGCCAAAAGAAGAATCGGGATAGCTTTACATACCTTGTATGCTCTCTACGCCTTTCCAAATTCAATTCCCGTTTCGCCCAAAATCTGCAATTGGTCACATTTACCAATTCTCAATTTCCAATCTTTAAGTTTTTAATCTTTATTCATAATTGCCTATAGAAATTTGGGCAGCATCTCCCCTATACATATAGCATCCCCGAGATTTTAACTCGGCCAAAACAATCAACAACAACCCAACAACAACATCATCAACAACAACAATCACTATAAACACAATATAACTTAACTAGCTATCTTTCCAACATAATGCCATAACCTTCATTTCAACTTCAATTTCCAAACTAACCTCAATGGTTTCACATTCATCATTAATCTAGATCATCACAATATAATTTGGAAATATTTCATATCATTTCTACGAAATATTCACAAGATATACAAAATATACAAACTTTCCACCAAAACATAATTCACCCAAAACTTCAAATCTTCAACCTACATATTCATAACATATTTCCATCTTCCAATTTCATCAACCATAATCATAATTTACATCTTAACAACTTCATTTCCATAATATCACAAAATTATTCTAAGGTGACATAATCTTCTACATTCCAACTTCAACCAAAATTCATTCAACTTTCATTCCCAATATAATTTCCATCATAACCACAACTAGAATACAACATAAAATTCAACTCATATCATATATACAACAATATACACACACGGCTACATACATATATACATACCCACTTTGCAAACTTCCATATTTCCATAATTTCTACTCATTTCCACATACCACAACATAAACAAACCTTCATAACATAAGAAAAAGGAATTGATTCTTACCTTTTTCTACAAACTTCTTCACTTGAACAAGTTGTCAACTTGAAGAAATAAGTGCTCCTTCTTCCAAAACAACCACACCAAGTTGTAAAGGACCCTTGAATTAGTAGGAATACCACAAGAAAATAATTTTTGAAGCAAGATTTGGAGGGTTGAATTTTCTATGGCCAAACCCGAAATGGTCCTTTTTCTTTCTCTTGTTTTGTTTGTTCTTTCTCCTTCTAAGTCTCTTGAATCATCTAAGGGATAATGATCCCTTTATAATTAATTTGCCACATGGAAATTAATTAATTTGGTGGGCTTGGACCAGGTATGGCCGGCCACCCTCTCACCTTGGGCCTAAATTTTTCTTTTCATTTTTTTTTGGGCCAACTCGGTTGGTCCCGAGTTGGGCCTAGCCCACTGACCTTTTGAACATAAAACGTTCATATCTCCTTGTACCGACGTCACCTGGGAACCCATGACCTATGGATGGAAAGCTAATTCAATTATCTACAACTTCTATTTCTTGGTATTTTTCCAAATTCCAAACTTATAATACCGTTTTTGCCCCTCAAAGTCAGGTCACCCGAAAACGTTTTCTTAAAAATATTCGTTTGGAGGGCTTCCACTTTGATTGGCCCAAGGGTACTTCATGAGTTGTGTTTAACTTTACATATGTGATTCATATGACTTTTCAGATGTTCCAAAAAAATCTCGGTGTGTGGGACCCACCCCAGCAGATACTCCGAGGTTCAAAAATACGGGATATAACAGTTAGAGTGTAGTAGTATGGAATACGATCTATATGCGCACGTACATGATGATTATTCACTTATGTTTCTAAGCCCCCATAATGAATTGGATATGACATGGACATGCATGATTTATGATAGAAAGGCAAGCCGTGTGATTTTCTGATTACTGTACTAACTTTCTGTATTCCCTACTTCGGTTATGACCTCGTTTCCTGTATTTCATGCTTACAACGTGAGGAATTATGGGTGAAGTTCATAAATTTGACGCGGGGGGGGGGGGGGGGGGGGGGGGGGGGGAATATGTAGAGCGGAGAAAACCAGGAGTAAGAAAGACCGTGACTAAGATTGAATATACGTTATACAAGTCGTACAAGGGCAGTTATGTTACCTATGAGTATTTATACACTAAGGAGGAGGTGATCTGGAAACTGAAGGAGAAATGACGAAGAAGTACCCTTACGTGTTTCCGATACTTACAGGTAGTTTGAACTTCTAAAGTGGTTATGTTGATTGATGAGTGAACTATATATGATGACTATAAAGAAAATTCCCCCGAAATGCTTGTAAGACCCTATAAGACTAATTCAACATTCGAGGATGAATGTTCTAAAGGGGGGAGGATGTTATATCCCGTATTTTGCATATTCGGAAAATTTGAAATAATTGTGACTAGTAAGGGATAAGGTAAAAATTTTGATCTTATTTAATACATAAGTTGTTCATGAAAAATATTGATGCGGAAATATTGAGGAAGGGTAAGGGCAAAATTGGAATTTTGGAAAATAGTTTCATGAATTGCAAAAAATATTAGCTATAAGAAGTTGGGCTTGGAAAATCAAAAAAAAAAAAAAGAGGCCCAATGTGTGCGTATGGCCGGCCATTGAGTAAATGGCCCAAGCCCATGTGGCAATTAAATCTAAGTAATAAATAAACAAAAAGGGCCACCATTCAAGAACATTCAAGAAAACAAAATTGAGAGCAAGCGAGAGGGGGTTTCGGCCAAAGCAAGAGAGGAAAGAAAAAATTCTTGAAGCCTCAAATCTTTGATCCAAAATTATATTTTTCTAGTAATATTACTAATTCAAGGGTCCTCTTCAACGTGGTATAATTATTTAAACAAGAAAACCACTCTTGGTGGCAAGTGGGAAATTGAGGAAAAGGTAAGAATTTCTCTTCTTTCATATATTATAGAAGGTTTATGTATGTTATAGTATGTAGAAATGAATGAAAAGCATGAAAATAGTGTGTTGTGGGTGTGGCCGTGTGGGTGTGTGTGGCCGTGTGATGTTGTATAGTGAAGGGAAGATGAGTTAATTTTTTTTTAGCATGTTAGTTGTGTTGTTGTGGCCCTTATTATGTAAATGAAGGTTTAATGGTTCAAGTCGGCATTGAAATTTTTTGTGGGTGGTTGTAGGAAAATTAATGTGATTTTAATATGGTTTTATGTAATTGTGGAAATGGAGTTGCTAAAGTGTGCATTTCTGTTGTAGTTTATGAATTTGAAAGAAGAAAATGCGTCGTTGTAGTTTCGTTGCATTTGTAGAGGTTTCGGGTGGAGTATGGTGTTGGTGGAATTGTTTGAATATTTTTTAGATTGTTTGAAATGCTCTTGAATTGTGTTTGAATGATCTTGGATTAGTAATGAATATGTGAGCGTTGATATTGGCTTGAATGTACGTAGTTGAATTGAATATGATAAGCTACGTAGAGAAGAAGGGTACTATTGTTAGAATGCAATTTAAATTGATTGTTGATGTTGTTAGTATGGTTGTTGGTATTGTTGGTATTGTTGTTGATAAATTTGGGCCGGGTTAAATTCTCGGGGATGTTGAATTTACAGGGGAGATGTTGCCGAAATTTCTGTAGATTAAGTGTTGGTTTAGAAATGGGACTTTTAAGTGTTTATGACTAATGCTTGGTATGTGTGAATATTGTTGTAGATCTTGTGGAGCCAAAGACTTAAGTTCGGGTTAGCGTAGAAAGCGGGCGAGGTATGTAAGGCTTACCTTTCTTTCTTTGGCATGATCCTTATGAAATACGTATATGATGTACATGTATGGTTTCGGAAAGATTCTTATTCTTAGAGCCCCTAGGATGGCTAACGTTCTTGATTTCCCATAAGATGTTCCGTATGGTTTGATATGTATCCATGACGTCCGATGATGTGTATCTATGATGTCTGAAGGTTGGCCAATATGGTTTCGAATAGCATCTGAGAAACAAATGATATGACTATAGTTTTCACCTTCCAAATGTTAACACATTCGATTGTTCCATCGAGCTTTTGATATGTTTTGATACGTGCATAAGACTTCAAAAGTTCTATTTGATTTGATCCATAGTGATATCCAAAAGACATTTTGACATGATTTTGGCCTTGATTTTCCAAAAATGGCTCCCGAAATGCTTATAGAACGTTCTGTACTTCAAACGCTCGTAACTTTCTCATACTAAGTGGGATTGACCCGAAACTTAATTCTGAGCCTTCAGGGGTCGGTCAATATACTTGTCCATCGAGCCTTAAAATCGATTTGTATACATGTGGTCCTCACTACTCCGCCCGTGCGTGCTACTATTATATCGTCCGCCGAGCCTCGGGCCGGTTATATCATTGTGTGCCCTATGTATACTCGCCACTAACATGTTATGTTGTATGTATGGATCGGAGCCGACGCCTCGGCAACATGATATGTTCTGTATTCTTTATAGCTATGAACAAGATATGTTTTTCAGAGGAAGTATTACTATGGATATGTATATGATATATGTATATAGATCGGGCTGCACGTTCCGCAGCAATATGATATATATATATATATGGATCATATATGTGGATCGGGCCGAACGTTCCTCGACAGTATATGTTATGTATGTATATATATATATATATATATATATATATATATATATATATATATGGATCGGGCCGAACGTTCTTCGGCAGTATATATATTATATGTGGATCGGGTCGTACGTTCCTCGGCACTATCATATTCATATGGATCGGTTATGTGTATATGTATATGGAGACATGATGTCAACACGTATAATCTGTGTTTGGAAAGCAAGTATGTGGGTACTCTGGATGACTCACTCAATTTCGGTACTTTTTCTGACATATGACATCGGTAAGCATGATGTACGTCTGGAAAATAAGCACCTTAGTGTTCTCATTAATGTACTTACTTTCTTGTATCGTTGTTCCGGATATGTTTCTATTTTCTGTATGTTATATCCCGTGTTTTCACACGTTTGGAAAGACTTGAATTATATTGGATTTTTGAGATATGAGGTCAAATTTGATGTTCTGTTGAACATAGGAGTTATGCATGAAAGAATAGAATCATGAAAGTGTGGGACAAGGCTAAGGGTAATTTTGGAATTTTGGAAATTAGTTTCGGGAATTACAAAATGTGATCCATAAGTTCTTGGGCTCAAAAAAAATTTAAGTGAATTGGAGCCCAACCCATTGAAGTGGCCGGCCATGGTAGGCCTTGGCCCAAGCCCAATTAATGTGGTCATGTGCAAGACATGTGACCACTAATTATAAGAGAAGACCAAGTCTTCATATTAATCCATTAGAAGCAAGAACAAGTAAGAGCAAAAAAAATAAGAGAGAGAGAGGAGGGTTTCGGGTTTGCCCTCCAAATTTAACCATCCAAAATCTTGCTTCAAAAATTCATTTCTTGTTAAATTCCTACTAATTCAAGGTTCCTTTGCATCTTGGTATAGTTGGATTGGAGTGGGGAGCACTAGAATCCCCAAGGTGATCATATATTCAAGTGAAGGAGACTTGAAGAAAAGGTAAGAATTTCTACCTTGTTATTGTGTTGTTGAGCCTTATTTGTGTTGTAGTATGTGGAAATGTGCTTATTGTATGAAGAAATGGAAGTTTGCAAAGTGGGTGTGTGTGTGAGTGTGTAGCCGTATGTATATATATGATGTATAGCCACAAATGTGTTGAAATTATGTTGTATTCTAGTTATGAATGTGATGGAATTCATGTTGAGAATGAAAGTGGAATAAATTTGATTGAATGGCTAACAATAGCACTTGGCCGTGTGGTGTATGTGGTTTGAGAATAAAATGGATTGAGTTTGTTTAATGTTTTAGAGTGTTGGTATTGTGATGTTTGTAATGTGAACGACGTTAGTATGATATAAGTTTGTATTGAATTGGAAGGTAGGAACTTATGTCGTTTTAGTATGATTTTCCGTCGTTAAGGAAATGAAGTGTTTGGTTGTGAATTATGATGTTCATTGATGAATTTGGAAGTTGGAAACTAGTTATGAAATCATATGCTAAGGATTTGATGTTTTGCATAAGTTATGCTTTTGGCGGAAAAGTGTATATCAAGTGTATATCCTAAGAGAAATGATATGAGATATCTTTAGATTCATGTGGTGATGATCTTAAATAATAATGGATGTGAGATTATAATGTTAATTCGAAAATTTGGGTTGGATTGATAATTAAGTTAACTTGTGAGAAAAATTGCTAGTTGAAGGATAATTGTGCCTTTAATGTTCATTGTTGGCATTAATGTTGTTGTTTGGGTTGTTGTTGATGAATTATAGCCGAGTTGAATTCTCGGGGTGCTATATGTCTAGGGGAAGTGCTGCCGAAATTTCGGTAGCCAAATTTGCATTAAATTGAGACTTTGGTAATTATGGCTTACAAATGGTAAACTTGACCATTTGCAGTTTTTCGACGAAACGGGAAGTGACTTTTGGAAGGCGTTAGGAGCGTGAAAGGTATGTAAAGCAACCCTATTACTTCCCTTGGCATGCCTTTAGTGAGTTAGGGTCGGATCCGGGCCTCGAAGGACCTCGTGGCCCTCGGAATCCGCAAAGGAAATTTTCCATTTTTCCTTCAATGGAATTGAACCATTTTGGTGCCCTTTGCTTGAAATAAGGCACCTTTTCTTCAAACTACTCGAAACGTCGTCGAATGTCCGTAGAACCTTTTTAGGTGACTCCATATGGTTAAAGAACACTGTTTGAGCCCGCCGCCTTGTTTGTCCCGAGGCGGGCCCGCTAATTACGATTTTGCCCTTATGAATCAAGGCTTCCTTTTTAAGCAAATTTTTGAAAGAAAATGTGTTGACTACCTTTAAATTATCTAAAGAATGTGGTTTAAATATTCTATCAAGCCTAATGAATTATTTTGATACCCGGTATGACTTCGGGAAAGCTATACTTCCGTAATTTATTTTGACATACGAAATGTGTTATTCTGATCCCGTTTTATTCCATTTGATTTATTCGTCTTCGATACGCTTCGTCGAGTCTTTGAAGATAATTATGACGTTTTAAAATTGCATTAGTTTCTCACTACTCTATTCGTGGATGTCCCAACGTTTCCCACACTGAGCCCGGGCCAGGATATGTTGTCAAGCGTAATCTTCTGCATTGTTCGCCGCGCCCCGAGGTGAGGGGGTAGGTATACGCGTACATGGGTCTGTGGAGTATGATGTGCCATGTCCGCCTGTTCTGATCTGATCTGTTATGGCCATTCTGATATGACATTTTATGATACGGGGCCACGCCCCCTTTTTCTGATTCCTATCTGTTGTGGCACCGATGTCGGGAGGGTGACCACGTTCTGTCTGCCGAGCCCCATGGCTGGGGCCGGATATGATATGACATATGATTTTGTACACACTCTGTCTGTTTTGAAAATATGCATATGACACTCAGGATTTTCTACTCAGTTTTCTGAATCTGTTATGATTTATACTTCTGTGATTCTGCTTTACATATTCAGTACATATTTCGTACTGACCCCCTTGCTTCGGGGGCTGCGTTTTTATGCCGCGCAGGTACAGACGACAGGTTTGCCGATCCACACGTTTAGGATCCTACTACTGCTATTTTGGGGCGCTCTCTTCTTCAGAGCCCATCTTTTGGTACAGTTTGACACCTCTATCTGGATGTGTACATTATTCTGGGTATGACGGGGCCCTGTCCCGTCTTATGATTATGCTGGGTTCTGTAGAGGTCTGTGGATATATCTGCGTGGGTTCTGTACATACGTTTGGGGTATTTTGTTCTATGACGGCCTTCTCGGCCTATGTGTGCCAAGCCTACCTTTCTGTTAATTTCTGTAGTATTCACTAATGTTATTATATTATTATTCTGTTAATTTGCTAATCTGGGTATCGGGTACGTATAGGTGCCCACCTAGGGCACCGGTCACGGCCCACGGGGTTGGGTCGTGACAAAAGTGGTATCAGAGCGGTTCGTCCTCGGAATGTCCACAGACCGTGTCTAGTAGAGTCTTGTTTATCGGTGTGTTGTGCACCACGCCTATAAACGGGAGGCTACAGGGCATTAGGATACTACCCTTCTTTCTGTCTTAGATCGTGCGTTAGAGCTGTGTTATAAAGATGACTCCTCCCTAACGAATGGTTACATTTGCAGATATGCCTCCGAAAAAGGCAACAGCGGCCCAAAAGGGCAAGTCAGTAGCCGTAGGAGACACGAGCCGGGTCCAGAGGACTACCAGGGCCCAGACATATATTGCTCCGGAGACTTTGCCCCAGACAGAGGGTTCGTCTACACCGCCGCTAGTAGAGGCGATTGGGGCAGCCGTAGCTGCAGATCGGGGGACGGCTCCTCCGCCAGCTCCTGCAGTTCCAGTACCTGAGCCTCCAGCTCCACGGCCAGGCACTGAGGATCAGTCCATGAGGGAGGCGATTCAGTTATTGACCAGATTGGTGGCAGGACAGGCCCAGGGCCACGGACTGGGAGGCGACCGGATGTATAGGCGTGACAGTTCGAGGGCCCGGGAGTTCTTGACTTGTGGTCCTCCAGAGTTCTACGGGACAAAGCCCGACGAGGATCCCGAGGAGTTTATCAGGAAGATGCGACGCACTCTAGAGCTGATTAATGCTTCCGAGACAGAGTCAGTCGCATTGGCTTCGTACCGGTTATATGACGTGGCAGCGAACTGGTATGAGTCGTGGAAGCTATCCCGAGGGGACGACGCTTCCCCAGCAGTTTGGAGTGACTTTTCTCAGGCCTTTCTTGGACATTTTCTGCCCCCAGAGTTACGACGAGCCAGGGCTGACAGATTTTTGTTATTGAGACAGAAGGGCCGCAGTATCCGGGACTACAGTTTGGAGTTTGATTCCTTGGCCCGATATGCGCCTACTGTGGTGGCTACGATGGCGGACAGGATACACAGATATATTATGGGGCTTGATCGCTATTTTATTGATAGTTGTTTGGTATTGGCGGCTCAGCCCGATATGGATATTGCCCGTATTCAGGCGCACGCCCAGGGCATGGAGGATAGGGGCCGAGGGGGACAGCAGGCCGATAGGGGCCAGGACCGGAGACCGCCCAAGAGGGCCAGATCATCGGGGTATTCTGGAGATTTTCGGGGCAGGCAGCCCCAGCAGCCCCAGCAGCCGCAGCAGCCTAGCAGATTTTTATCACAGCCGGCACAGAGCGCACCTCCCCAGCCTACAGGTCGCAGATTTGATGGCCCAGGGTATTCAGGAGCAGGCCAGAGCTCCAGGGCATCAGGCTCGCGGACAGATAGGGGTTCTGGTCAGATGAGGCCACCCAGAGTTCAGTGTTCTTTCTGTGGTAGATATCACCCGGGCGAGTGCTACAGAGCCACCGGGGCATGCTTTTCTTGTGGCCGTCAGGGTCATTCGGTGAGAGATTGACCGTATAAGGGCAGTGCGGGTGGTGCAGCGCAGCCTACCGGATCAGCCGCTGGGTCTTCATCTTCATCAGTGGCTATGCGCCCCACGGGGCAGGGTACTCCGGCACCAGCAGGTCGCGGCAGAGGCCGTGGTGCAGCTTCTGGTATTGGCGGTCCTTCGAACCGCATCTATGCTTTGGCCAGTCGTCAGGATCAGGAGGCATCTCCTAATGTCGTTACAGGTACTTTATCGGTCTTCTCTCGATATGTGTATGCATTCATTGATCCAGGTTCGACTTTATCATATATTTCGCCCCTTGTTGCTGGTAAAATTGGTATTATGTCTGAGCCTATAGAGCCATTCGAGGTGGCCACACCGATCGGAGACTATATTGTAGCGAATCAGGTGTATAAAAATTGTTCTGTAGTTGTATGTGACCGTGACACTAAGGCAGATTTGGTGGAGCTAGATATGATTGAATTCGACGTTATTATGGGTATGGATTGGCTAGCTTCCTGTTATGCTCATGTGGACTGCCAGAATAAGGTAGTCCGTTTCCAGTTTCCCGGGGAGCCAGTTGTAGTGTGGGCTGGTAATACAGCATCGCCGAAAGGTAAGTTTATTTCATACCTTAAGGCAAAGAAAATGATCAGAAAGGGCTATATTTATCATCTGGTACGGGTACAAGACTTGACAGCAGAGACGCCGGCACTTCAGTCAGTCCCCGTGGTTAATGAGTTTCCAGATGTTTTTCCCGACGAGCTTCCAGGTCTTCCGCCAGAGCGGGAGATAGATTTCTCTATTGATTTACTCCCAGGTACTCAGCTTATCTCTATTCCTCCGTATAGAATGGCGCCGGCAGAACTGAAGGAGTTGAAAGAGCAGTTGAAGGATTTACTAGATAAGGGCTTCATCAGGCCCAGTACTTCGCCTTGGGGAGCTCCGGTATTATTTGTGCGTAAGAAAGACGGGTCGCTGCGTATGTGTATTGACTATCGGCAGCTGAATAAGGTAACTATAAAGAATAAATACCCCCTCCCCAGGATTGATGATTTGTTTGATCAGCTGCAGGGCGCTAAGTGCTTCTCGAAGATAGATCTTCGGTTCGGTTATCACCAGGTACGAGTTCGCGAGGCTGATATTCCTAAGACAGCTTTCCGGACCCGATACGGGCATTATGAGTTCAGGGTCATGTCTTTTGGGCTTACTAATGCCCCCGCGGTATTTATGGATTTGATGAACCGGGTATTCAGGCCGTTTTTGGACATGTTTGTGATTGTATTTATTGACGATATCCTGGTTTATTCTCGGTCTGAGGCGGAGCACGCGGATCATCTCAGATCGGTATTAGGGGTACTCCGACATCAGAAGTTGTATGCGAAATTTTCTAAGTGTGAATTCTGGCTATCTTCAGTGGCTTTCTTGGGCCATGTTATTGCAGTTGATGGTGTCCGGGTGGACACACAGAAGATCGAGGCTGTGAAGAATTGGCCCAGACCCACGACGCCTACAGAGGTACGCAGTTTCTTAGGCTTAGCAGGTTATTACAGGAGATTCGTGGAGAAGTTTGCTTCGATTTCAGCGCCTTTGACAAGGCTGACTCAGAAGGGAGCTAAGTTCCAGTGGTCTGATGCTTGTGAACGAAGCTTCCAGTCGCTGAAGGAGAAGCTGACTACAGCCCCAGTTCTGACTCTTCCCGAGGGACCGGATGGGTATGTCATCTATTGTGACGCTTCTGGCATTGGGTTAGGCTGTGTATTGATGCAGCACGGCAGAGTTATAGCGTATGCTTCCCGGCAGCTCAAGAAGCATGAGAAGAATTATCCTACTCACGACCTGGAGCTCGCAGCGGTGATTCATGCTCTGAAGATATGGAGACACTATTTATATGGCGTTCATGTGGATATTTATACTGATCATAAGAGCCTCCAGTATATTTTCAGACAGAGAGAGCTTAATTTGCGGCAGCGGAGGTGGTTGGAGCTTCTGAAGGATTATGACGTGGATATTTTGTATCATCCGGGTAAGGCTAATGTTGTTGCGGATGCGCTCAGTCGGAAGTCCATGGGCAGTTTGGCAGACTTACGGCCGGGCAGGAGAGAGATAGCCCGTGATATTCAGCAGTTGGCCAGTCTTGGGATTCGTCTGGCCGATTCTGGAGACACCCGGATTTCTGTTCGAGGGGTTTCTGAGTCCTCCATCAGAGACGATATTAGGCGGCATCAGTTCGAGGATCCTGTCTTAGCTCGGTACAGGGACACAGCTTATGATAAGGAGAGAACCCCGTTCGAGTTTTCGCCGGACGGCACTTTATTATACAGGGGCAGGTTGTGTGTACCTGACATTGCAGGCCTTCGGCAGCAGGTTATGAGCGAGGCACATTATGCTCGCTATTCAGTCCATCCGGGGTCTACGAAGATGTATCATGACCTTCGATGTTTTTACTGGTGGGACGGTATGAAGCGGGACATTGCAGAGTTCGTCGCTCAGTGTCCTAATTGTCAGCAGGTCAAGATTGAGCACCAGAAGCCGGGAGGACTGCTACAGGAGATGGAGATTCCGACATGGAAGTGGGAGGCTATTAATATGGACTTCATTACGGGTTTGCCTCGCACTCCACGGAAGTATGACTCCATTTGGGTCGTCGTGGATAGGCTGACGAAATCAGCCCATTTTCTTCCCGTCAGGACTACTTATTCCGCCGAGGATTATGCCAGGCTCTATATTAAGGAGATTGTGAAGCTTCACGGAGTTCCTCTATCAATTATCTCTGACAGAGGCGCCCAGTTTACGGCGCATTTCTAGAGATCTTTTCAGGAGGGTCTAGGGACTCAGGTGAGCTTGAGCACAGCGTTTCATCCTCAGAGCGACGGTCAGGCCGAGCGCACTATACAGACGCTGGAGGATATGTTGCGGGCCTGCGTTATTGATTTCAGAGGCAGCTGGGACGATCACTTGCCGTTGATCGAGTTTGCATATAATAATAGTTACCATTCCAGCATCCAAATGGCTCCGTACGAGGCTTTATATGGCAGGAAGTGCAGATCGCCGGTTGGCTGGTTTGATATTGGCGAGACAGAGTTAATCGGCCCAGATATGGTCCAGCAGGTTGTGGATAAGGTGAAACTTATTCGAGAGCGACTGTTGGCAGCCCAGAGTCGACAGAAGTCATACGCGGATAGAAGGCGTCGACCGTTAGAGTTTCAGGTAGGCGATTGGGTATTTCTGAAGGTATCGCCTATGAAAGGCGTGATGCGGTTCGGCAGGAAGGGTAAGCTCAGTCCGCGTTATATTGGGCCTTATCAGATTGTTCGGAAAGCTGGGAATGTCGCCTATGAGTTAGATCTGCCATCTGATTTGGAAGCGGTGCATCCGGTGTTCCACGTCTCTATGCTTCGTAAATGCATCGGAGACCCTTCCAGAGTATTCCCTGCCGATGATATTCAGGTGACGGAGCAGTTATCGTACGAGGAGCAGCCCGTATCTATTTTGGATCGCCAGGTAAGGAGGCTCCGAAATAAAGATGTGGCCTCCGTTAAGGTACTGTGGCGGAATGATAACCGGGAGGAGATGACCTGGGAGTCGGAGGAAGAAATGAAGAAGAAATACCATCATCTGTTCCCTATGGCCACAGGTAACCTCAAATCCCTGCTCAATTTCATTTCAAAATAAATCGTATGAAATTATATGTTGTCTGTAAGCATGAACTCCCCCAAAGTGTTCTCAAACCCTATAAGATTAATTTTACATTCGAGGACGAATGTTCTAAAGGGGGGGAGGATGTTATATCCCGTGTTTTCACACGTTTGGAAAGACTTGAATTATATTGGATTTTTGAGATATGAGGTCAAATTTGATGTTCTGTTGAACATAGGAGTTATGCATGAAAGAATAGAATCATGAAAGTGTGGGACAAGGCTAAGGGTAATTTTGGAATTTTGGAAATTAGTTTCGGGAATTACAAAATGTGATCCATAAGTTCTTGGGCTCAAAAAAAATTTAAGTGAATTGGAGCCCAACCCATTGAAGTGGCCGGCCATGGTAGGCCTTGGCCCAAGCCCAATTAATGTGGTCATGTGCAAGACATGTGACCACTAATTATAAGAGAAGACCAAGTCTTCATATTAATCCATTAGAAGCAAGAACAAGTAAGAGCAAAAAAAATAAGAGAGAGAGAGGAGGGTTTCGGGTTTGCCCTCCAAATTTAACCATCCAAAATCTTGCTTCAAAAATTCATTTCTTATTAAATTCCTACTAATTCAAGGTTCCTTTGCATCTTGGTATAGTTGGATTGGAGTGGGGAGCACTAGAATCCCCAATGTGATCATATATTCAAGTGAAGGAGACTTGAAGAAAAGGTAAGAATTTCTACCTTGTTATTGTGTTGTTGAGCCTTATTTGTGTTGTAGTATGTGGAAATGTGCTTATTGTATGAAGAAATGGAAGTTTGCAAAGTGGGTGTGTGTGTGAGTGTGTAGCCGTATGTATATATATGATGTATAGCCACAAATGTGTTGAAATTATGTTGTATTCTAGTTATGAATGTGATGGAATTCATGTTGAGAATGAAAGTGGAATAAATTTGATTGAATGGCTAACAATAGCACTTGGCCGTGTGGTGTATGTGGTTTGAGAATAAAATGGATTGAGTTTGTTTAATGTTTTAGAGTGTTGGTATTGTGATGTTTGTAATGTGAACGACGTTAGTATGATATAAGTTTGTATTGAATTGGAAGGTAGGAACTTATGTCGTTTTAGTATGATTTTCCGTCGTTAAGGAAATGAAGTGTTTGGTTGTGAATTATGATGTTCATTGATGAATTTGGAAGTTGGAAACTAGTTATGAAATCATATGCTAAGGATTTGATGTTTTGCATAAGTTATGCTTTTGGCGGAAAAGTGTATATCAAGTGTATATCCTAAGAGAAATGATATGAGATATCTTTAGATTCATGTGGTGATGATCTTAAATGATAATGGATGTGAGATTATAATGTTAATTCGAAAATTTGGGTTGGATTGATAATTAAGCTAACTTGTGAGAAAAATTGCTAGTTGAAGGATAATTGTGCCTTTAATGTTCATTGTTGGCATTAATGTTGTTGTTTGGGTTGTTGTTGATGAATTATAGCCGAGTTGAATTCTCGGGGTGCTATATGTCTAGGGGAAGTGCTGCCGAAATTTCGGTAGCCAAATTTGCATTAAATTGAGACTTTGGTAATTATGGCTTACAAATGGTAAACTTGACCATTTGCAGTTTTTCGACGAAACGGGAAGTGACTTTTGGAAGGCGTTAGGAGCGTGAAAGGTATGTAAAGCAACCCTATTACTTCCCTTGGCATGCCTTTAGTGAGTTAGGGTCGGATCCGGGCCTCGAAGGACCTCGTGGCCCTCGGAATCCGCAAAGGAAATTTTCCATTTTTCCTTCAATGGAATTGAACCATTTTGGTGCCCTTTGCTTGAAATAAGGCACCTTTTCTTCAAACTACTCGAAACGTCGTCGAATGTCCGTAGAACCTTTTTAGGTGACTCCATATGGTTAAAGAACACTGTTTGAGCCCGCCGCCTTGTTTGTCCCGAGGCGGGCCCGCTAATTACGATTTTGCCCTTATGAGTCAAGGCTTCCTTTTTAAGCAAATTTTTGAAAGAAAATGTGTTGACTACCTTTAAATTATCTAAAGAATGTGGTTTAAATATTCTATCAAGCCTAATGAATTATTTTGATACCCGGTATGACTTCGGGAAAGCTATACTTCCGTAATTTATTTTGACATACGAAATGTGTTATTCTGATCCCGTTTTATTCCATTTGATTTATTCGTCTTCGATACGCTTCGTCGAGTCTTTGAAGATAATTATGACGTTTTAAAATTGCATTAGTTTCTCACTACTCTATTCGTGGATGTCCCAACGTTTCCCACACTGAGCCCGGGCCAGGATATGTTGTCAAGCGTAATCTTCTGCATTGTTCGCCGCGCCCCGAGGTGAGGGGGCAGGTATACGCGTACATGGGTCTGTGGAGTATGATGTGCCATGTCCGCCTGTTCTGATCTGATCTGTTATGGCCATTCTGATATGACATTTTATGATACGGGGCCACGCCCCCTTTTTCTGATTCCTATCTGTTGTGGCACCGATGTCGGGAGGGTGACCACGTTCTGTCTGCCGAGCCCCATGGCTGGGGCCGGATATGATATGACATATGATTTTGTACACACTCTGTCTATTTTGAAAATATGCATATGACACTCAGGATTTTCTACTCAGTTTTCTGAATCTGTTATGATTTATACTTCTGTGATTCTGCTTTACATATTCAGTACATATTTCGTACTGACCCCCTTGCTTCGGGGGCTGCGTTTTTATGCCGCGCAGGTACAGACGACAGGTTTGCCGATCCACACGTTTAGGATCCTACTACTGCTATTTTGGGGCGCTCTCTTCTTCAGAGCCCATCTTTTGGTACAGTTTGACACCTCTATCTGGATGTGTACATTATTCTGGGTATGACGGGGCCCTGTCCCGTCTTATGATTATGCTGGGTTCTGTAGAGGTCTGTGGATATATCTGCGTGGGTTCTGTACATACGTTTGGGGTATTTTGTTCTATGACGGCCTTCTCGGCCTATGTGTGCCAAGCCTACCTTTCTGTTAATTTCTGTAGTATTCACTAATGTTATTATATTATTATTCTGTTAATTTGCTAATCTGGGTATCGGGTACGTATAGGTGCCCACCTAGGGCACCGGTCACGGCCCACGGGGTTGGGTCGTGACACTGTATTCCATGCCTTACATACTCAGTACATATTTCGTACTGACCCCCTCTTCTTCGGGGCTGCGTTTCGTGCCCGCAGGTACAGACGCGCGTTTGAGTGGTCCGCCAGCTTAGGACATCCATCTTGCTGTGTTGAAGTGCTCCCTCGTTTCGGAGCCCAAACTTTTGGTACAGATCTTGCTGTTGTACATCCTTATGTATATATGACTATTTCAGGGGTACGGCGGGGCCCTGTCCCGTCATATGATTCTGTTGTGTTTGTTAGAGGCCTGTAGACATATATGTGGGTCATGGGTCGTCATCGTTCTGTTATGTCGGTGGTTTGCGCCTAAGCGGTACTATTTGCCATAACAGCCTTAACGGCTTGTATATATATATATATATATATATATATATATATATATATATATATATATATATATATACTTATGCATATGCTTTGGACGATGTGTTTGGAATATGCGACCGTTTAAGATAATATCTGCCCTTGATATCTGTAATGATTAATATATGTTGGATATGATTAAGTATGGATATGTCGATTTGGTAAGTAGGTGTGTAAGGGTGTCCAGCTCGGGCACTAGTCGCGGCCCACGGGGTTGGGTCGTGACACCCGGCATGTCGGCGTATTACCATGCGAAGACATCTACGTACTCCCTCAGCAAACTTATCAATTCTTCTTTGAGAGGGGTATCTAGGTGTGTGCTTATCCTTGTTTCTTTGACATCCTTTTCATCACCTAGATTTATGGCTTCTGTTTAATCCAAATTCGGCTTCGTCTCATTCTCCAATTATTCTACTTCCTCTGTGAGACCCTCAGGTAGTATTGTGGTCTCGTTATATTCGTCATATTCTTCTTCATCTATGCTGCTCAACTCATTCGTTTCGCAACATGTCATGACATTTAAGGTTGCTTTATTATTTTTATTACTGAAAAGGAATTCAAGGCAAAATATGTTAGTATAAAACATGGATGGAACAAATAAAATAACTTTAATAAACCGAGGCTTTCATTAATTTAAAAATATTTAGGAGTACAAACTGTGGTCCTGGCTTAGGTCGAGCCATTTTTACTTTTGAAAACATTACGAGGTATGTAAGTGACAAAGAAGGTGAGTAATCGGGCCACGACCGATTCTCCCCATTTTCAAAAATAAATTCATCTTTCTTTACCGAAGAGCTAGCAGCGGGATAGAGGTCCATTTGGACAGCTGCTCACCCCCTTCTCCCTCTTTGATGCTGGGTGTTTCAGCACATTCTTCCAGAATCACAGAGCAAACTTACTCTTGGAATAGCATCCTTATCCCTTCTTAAATGTCAGCATCCTTAGGCATTCTGTGGGGGAATGACTGGTACAGATTTGGAATGGGTTCGCAGAGATCTGCAACCTCTTTTCTCTTCTTGATAGGTATCTTTTTCTCTATTGCGATATAACCAAGCCCAAAACGAAAATTATCTTGAAGGATAGGAATGGGCTCAGTGATGCCCTAAAAATTATTCCCTAAACCTTTTTCGGGTTCAAACCCATTCAGAATCATGGTAGAAGCAATCATTTTATAAACCACCGGCATGGGAGTTTCCATGGAGTCTATCTTGTGGGTTGCTCCTACTAACTCCACGACAGGGAAATTCCTCTAGGTGTGGCTTCAATAATAGGTACAGCATTTTCTGAATAATTGTGCTGTTATGTCCCGTGTTTTCACACCTTTGGAAAATTGGAAATAATTTGGACTTGTATGAAATAAGGTCATAATTGAATTTATGTAACCCTTGAGTTGTTATGAAAGAATATTAATATGGAAGTGTCGAGGAACGCTAAGGGAAAATTTGGGATTTCGAAAATTAGTTTCGGGAATTACAAAACGGGAATTATAATCCATTGGGCCCAAATAATTGAAAGAAAAATTTGGGCCCAACTCAAATGGGGTGGCCGGCCAACATACTTGGCCCAAACCCAAGTCACATGGCAACCATGTGAAAATTTAATTAAGGGGCTATTATATACATTGAAAGTTCAAGAAAAACTTAGAAGACAAGAAAAACAAAACAAGAGAGGAGAAAGAGAAGAGGGTTTCGGGTTTGGAGTGCAAAAAATAAGCCACAAAAATCTTGTTTCAAAAATTCATATTTTGTGGTTTTCCTACTAATTTGGGTAGCCTCTTCAACTTGGTGTAGTTGTCTTGGAGGAAGAAGCACTTGGTTCCTCAATTTGATCACTAGTTCAAGTAAAGAAGACTAGAGAAAAAGGTAAGGATTCATTCCTTTTTATTGTGTTATGAAGTTTTGTTTGTGTTGTAGTATGTGAGAATGAGTTGATTGTACGGAAAAATAGAAGTTTACCGAGTGGATATGTATATAGGCATGTGGCCGTGTATATATATGTATGTGTATAATTGTAAGGTGTTGAATTTATATCATATTCTAGTTGTGGATGGGATGAAATGCATCTTGGAAATGAAAATTGAATGAATTGGATAGTAGTTGGTAGTGGGGTGTTTGGCCGTGTGGTATGGGGTGTGTGGAATGGAAATGGATTAAGTTTGTCTAGTGTGTTAATTGTGTTATTGTGATTCTTGCAATGTAAATGAAAGTAAAACGATATGAGTTTGCTTTGAAATGGAATGTAGAAAACTTATGTCGTTTAAGTATGATTTTGCGACATTATGAAAATGAAGTTATTAGGTTGCAAATTATGACGGGTATTGATGAATTTGGAAGATGGAATCATGTTATGAATACGTAAGTCAAAGATTAGAAGTTTCGAATGCGTTATGACTTTGGCGGAAAGTTTGTATATTATGTACATCGTATGAATATCTTGTGGAAAACGATATGAAATGCTTTTAAACTATGTTGTGGTAATCTAGATTGATAATGAATGTGAAATTGTTGAGAATAGTTTGAAAGTTAAGGTTAAAGTAAAGGTTATGACATTATGTCGGCAAGTAGAACTAGTGTTGCCATATTGTGTTTCTAATGTTTGTTGTTGATGTTGATGTTGTTGCTTGGGTTGTTGTAGATGATTGTGAGCCGAGTTAAGTTCTCGGGGGTGCTATATGTATAGGGGAAGTGCTGCCGAAATTTCGGTAGACAAATAAGAGTTGAATTGAATTTGTAGCATCTATAACTTACAATTGGCAAAGTTGACCATTTGCAGATTTTTGACGAAACGGGAAGTGAGTTTGGAAAGGCGTAAGGAGCTTGAAAGGTATGTAAAGCTACCCCGATCCTTCTTTTGGCATGTCTAAGTGTTTTAGGATCTCATTCGGGCCTCAAAAGACCTTCTTGGCCATCGGAATCCGCAAGAGAAAATCTCAGTTTTTCCTTCAGTAGAATTGAACCATTTTGATATGCTTTTCCTGAAAGTATGTAGACTTTCTCTAAACTCCTTGAAAAGCTATAGAATGTCCGTAGAACCTTTATAGGTGACCCCATAAGCTTAAAGGGCGTAATTTGAGCCCACCGCCTTGCTTGTTCCGAGGTGGGCCCGCTATTCCCGGTTTTGCCCTTAATGTACTAAAGTCCCCTTTTTGAACGATTTTTGAAAGAAACGTTTCGACTACCCTCCTAATTACCTAACTAATATGGTTTTAAATATTCCATTAAGTCTGATAAATTGTTTTGATACTCGAAACTCATTTACTATGATTCCTTCCGACTTCATCGGATCGGTTTGTCTTTGATATGCCTCATCGAGTCTATGGAAACATTTATGATATTTTACTTGCATTAGTTTCTCACGACTCTATTCGTGGATGCCCCAATGTTTCCCACACTGAGCCCGGGCCAGGATATGTTGTCAAGCGTAATCCCCTGCATTGTTCGCCGTGCCTCGATGTGAGGGGGCAGGTATATGCGTACATGGGTTTGTGGAGTATGCTGTGCCATGTACGTTTGTTCTGATATGATTTACTATGGACATCTGATATGACATATTATGTTACGGGGTTATGCCCCTATTCTGATTCTTCTGTGTTGTGGCACCAGCGTCGGGAGGGTGGCCACGTTCTGTCTGCCGAGTCCCTTGGCAGGGGCCGGATTTGATATGACATATGTTCTGTACACACTCTGCATGTTTTGGAAATATATATCTGATACTTTGGATTTTCCGTTTACTTTCTGTATGTTCTGCACCAGTTATGATTTTGTTTCTGCAGCTCAGGCTTTACATATTTCGTACTGACCCCCTTTCTTCGGGGGCTGCGTTTTCATGCCGCGCAGGTACCGATGACAGGTTTGCTGATCCGTCTGCTTAGGATCTCATTCTGCTATTCCTGGAGCGCTATTTTATTCAGAGCCATCTTTTGGTATAGTCTGTCACTTCTATATATGTATATTCTCGTTCATGGGTACGGCGGGGCCCTGTCCCGTCATATGATTCTGTCGGTTTGTTAGAGGTCTGCGGACATGTTGTGGGTCGGGATCTTTCTGTACAGTTGGGTGCTTATGTTGTGTTTGGGCGATCACATTCGCCGCGGCGGCCGGTCCGCATATATTTAGATGTTGCTTTGTTGGCCCTGTGTGGCCTTTGTTGGTATTTTCTGCGTGCAGGATATATGGGATAGTCCGTAAAACAAAGGAAACTCTGCCGAAATTTTTCTAAAAATTACATAAATTTGAAATAAAGCCTTGTCGGCTTCTGCCATATACTAGAATGCATTTGAGTGCCCAGATCGGGCACTAGTCATGGCCTACGGGGTTGGGTCGTGACAAAAGTGGTATCAGAGCGGTTCGTCCTCGGAATGTCTACAGACCGTGTCTAGTAGATTCTTGTTTATCGATGTTTTGTGCACCATACCTATAAACAGGAGGCTACAGGACATTTAGTATACTACCCTTCTTTCTGTCTTAGATCGTGCGATAGAGCTGTGTTATCAGGATGATTCCTCCCTAACGAATTGTTGCATTTGCAGTTATGCCTCCAAAAAAGGCGACAGCGGCCCAAAAGGCCAAGGCAGCAGCTGTGGGAGAGACTAGTCGGACCCAGAGGGTTACCAGGGCCCATGCTCATATTGCTCCTGATATTTTGCCCCCGGCAGAGGGCTCTTCCACCCCGCCACACGTAGAGGATATTGGAGCAGCAGCGGCTGCAGGTCGAGGGGCGGCTCCACCGCCAGCTCCCTAGATTCCAGTACCTGAGCCTCCAGCTCCATGGCCAGGGACTGAGGATCAGACTATGAGAGAGGCAGTCCAGCTATTGACTAGACTTGTGGCAGGATAGGTTCAGGGGCACGGACTGGGAGGTGACCGGGCTTACAGGCGTGACAGTTCGAGAGCCCGTGAGTTCTTGACTTGTGGCCCTCCAGAGTTCTTCGGGACAAAGCCCGAGGAGGATCCCGACGAGTTCATCAGGAAGATGCGGCGCACCTTACAGTTTATTAATGCTTCCGCGACAGAGTCAGTCACATTGGCTTCTTACCGGTTGTATGATATAGCGGCAAATTGGTACGAGTCATGGGAGTTATCCAGAGGCGACGACGCTCCCCCAGCAGTTTGGGATGATTTTTCTCAGGCTTTTCTTAGCCACTTTCTGCCTCCGGAGTTACGGCGGGCCAAGGATGACAGATTCTTATTGCTGAGGCAGAGGGGTCGCAGTGTTCGAGAGTATAGTGTGGAGTTCGACTCATTGGCCCGATACGCACCTGCTGTGGTAGCTACTATGGCTGACAGGATGCACAGGTACATTATGGGGCTGGACCGTTATTTTGTCGATAGTTGTTTGGTATTGGCTGCTCAGCCCGGCATGGATATTGCCCGGATTCAGGCCCACGCCCAGGGCATGGAGGACCGTCATAGGGAGCGTCAGCCTGATAGGAGCAAGGATCGGAGACAGCCCAAGAGGGCCAGATCATCTGGGTATTCTGGAGATTCTCGGGGCAGGCAGCCTCAGCAGCCGCAGCAGCCTAGCAGACATCTATCCCAGCCGGCACAGAGCGCACCTCCACAGCCTACAGGTTGCAGATTTGATAGCCCAGGTTATTCAGGAGCAGGTCAGAGCTCCAGGGCTTCAGGTTCGCGGACAGACAGGGGTTCTGGTCAGACGAGGGCACCTAGGCCTCAGTGTTCTTATTGTGGCAGATACCATCCTGGGGAGTGCTACAGAGCCACCGGTGCCTGTTTTTCTTGTGGCCGTCAGGCCCATTCTGTGAGAGATTGCCCGAATAAGGGTAGTTCGGGTGGTGCAGTGCAGCCTACCGGATCAGCCGCCGGGTCTTCATCTTCATCAGTGGCTATGCGCCCTACGGGGCCAGGTACTTCAGCACCAGCGGGTCGTGGCAGAGGCCGTGGTGGAGCTTCTAGTACTAGCGGTCCTTCAAACCGCATTTATGCTCTGTCCAGCCGCCAGGATCAGGAGGCATCGCCTAATGTCGTTACAGGTACATTATTGGTTTTCTCTCAGTCTGTGTATGCATTGATTGATCCAGGTTCGACTTTGTCATATATTTCGCCTCTGGTTTCTTGTAAAATTGGTATAACATCTGAACCTATAGAGCCGTTTGAGGTAGCCACACCGATTGGGGACTTTATTGTAGCAAAACAGGTATATAAGAACTGTTCTGTAATTGTATGTGGCCGTGACACTAAGGCAGATCTGGTGGAGTTAGATATGGTCGAGTTCGATGTTATTATGGGAATGGACTGGCTAGCCTCCTGTTATGCTAATGTTGATTGCCAAAATAAGGTAGTTCGTTTCCAGTTTCCTGGGGAGCCAGTTATAGAATGGGCCGGTAATACAGCATCGCCGAAAGGTAAGTTTATTTCATACCTTAAGGCAAAGAAAATGATCAGAAAGGGTTATTTTTATCATCTGGTTTGGGTACAAGACTTGACAGCAGAAACGCCGACTCTTTAGTCAGTTCCCGTGGTTAATGAATTTCCCGATGTGTTCCCAGAAGAGCTTCCAGGCCTTCCTCCAGAGCGGGATATAGATTTTACTATTGCTTTGCTTCCAGATACTCAGCCGATATTTATTCTCCCGTACAGAATGGCACCGGCAGAATTGAAAGAACTGAAAGAGCAGTTGAAGGATCTGTTAGAAAAAGGCTTCATTAGACCCAGCACTTCGCCTTGGGGAGCCTCGGTATTATTTGTGCGTAAGAAAGACGGGTCGTTGCGTATGTGTATTGATTATCGACAGCTGAATAAGGTAACCATAAAGAATAAATACCCCCTCCCCAGAATTGACGATTTGTTTGATCAGTTGCAGGGCGCCAAGTATTTTTCGAAGATAGATCTTCGGTCTGGCTATCATCAGGTACGGGTACGGGAGGCCGATATTCCTAAGACAACATTCCGGACCAGCTTTGGGCATTATGAATTCAGAGTTATGTCTTTTGGGCTGACTAATGGTCCTGCAGTATTCATGGATCTAATGAACCGGGTATTCAGGCCATTCTTGGATATGTTCGTAATTATATTTATCGATGACATTCTGGTCTGTTCTCGGTCCGAGGCAGAGCACGCAGATCATCTGAGAGCGGTATTAGGGGTACTTCGGCATCAGAAATTATATGCAAAATTTTCTAAATGTGAATTCTGGCTAGCTTTAGTGGCATTCCTGGGCCATATTATTGCAGCTGATGGTGTCCGGGTGGATACACAGAAGATTGATGCCGTGAAAAATTGGCCCAGACCCACGACGCCCACAGAGGTACGTAGTTTCCTGGGGTTAGCAGGCTATTACAGAAGATTTGTGGAAAAATTTGCTTCGATTTCAGCGCGTTTGACAAGGCTAACTCAGAAGGGAGCCAAGTTCCAGTGGACTGATGCTTGTGAACGAAGCTTCCAGTTGCTGAAAGAGAAGCTAACCACAGCCCCAGTTCTGACTCTTCCAGAAGGACCCGATGGATATGTTATTTATTGTGACGCTTCTGGCGTGGGATTGGGCTATGTATTGATGCAGCACGGCAGAGTTATAGCTTATGCTTCTCGGCAATTGAAAAAGCATGAAAAGAATTACCCTACTCACGATCTGGAGCTTGCAGCAGTGATCCATGCCCTGAAGATATGAAGACATTATTTATATGGCGTTCATGTTGATATCTATACAGATCATAAGAGTCTCCAGTATATTTTCAGACAGAAAGAGCTTAATTTGCGGCAGCGGAGGTGGCTGGAGCTCCTGAAAGACTATGATGTGGATATTCTGTATCATCCGGGCAAGGCTAATGTTGTTGCAGATGCGCTTAGCCGGAAATCTATGGGCAGCCTGGTAGATTTACAGCCAGACAGGAGAGAGATAGTACGTGACATTCATCAGTTGGCTAATCTTGGGGTTCGTCTGGCCGATTCTGGAGGTACACGGATTTCTGTCCGAGGGGTTTCTGAATCATCTATTAAGGAAGATATCAAACGGCATCAATATGAAGATCCTTGTTTGACACAATACAGAGACATATCCTATGATAAGGAGAAGACTCCGTTCGAGTTCACTCCGGACGGGACTTTATTATTCAGGGGCAGGTTGTGTGTACCTGACATTGCAGGTCTTGAGCAGCAGGTTATGAGCGAGGCACACTATACTCGCTATTCGGTCCATCCTGGGTCTACGAAGATGTACCATGATCTCCGATGTTTATACTGGTGGGATGGCATGAAACGGGACATCGCAGAGTTCGTCGCCCAGTGTCCCAATTGTCAGCAGGTCAAGATTGAACACCAGAAACCGGGTGGACTGTTGCAGGAAATGGAAATTCCGACGTGGAAGTGGGAGATCATTAATATGGACTTCATTACAGGGTTGCCTCGCACTCCACGGAAGTATGATTCCATCTGGGTTATTGTTGATAGGCTGACAAAATCAACCCATTTTCTCCCCGTCAGGACTACTTATTCCGCCGAGGATTATGCCAGGCTTTATATTAAAGAAATAGTGAAGCTTCATGGAGTTCCTATATCTATTATCACTGACAGAGGTGCTCAGTTCACGGCGAACTTCTGGAGATCTTTTCAGGAAGGATTAGGGACTCAGCTGAGCCTGAGCACAGCTTTTCATCCTCAGAGTGACGGACAGGCCGAGCGCACTATCCAGACACTTGAAGATATGTTGCGGGCCTGCGTTATTGTTTTCAGAGGCAGCTGAGAGGATCACTTGCCATTGATTGAATTTTCTTATAATAACAGCTACCATTCCAGCATCCAGATGGCTCCGTACGAGGCTTTATATGGTAGGAAATGCAGGTCACCTATTGGCTGGTTTGATATTGGCGAGACAGAATTAAGCGGCCCAGATATGATCCAGCAGGCAGTTGATAAGGTGAAACTTATCCGGGAGCGACTATTGGCAGCCCAGAGTCGACAGAAATCATACGCTGATAAACGGCATCGTCCTTTGGAATTCAAGGTTGGTGATTGGGTATTTCTGAAGGTATCGCCTATGAAGGGCGTGATGCGGTTCGGCAGAAAGGGGAAACTTAGCCCACGTTATATTGGGCCTTATTTGATTGTGCGGAAAATTGGGAATGTCGCCTATGAGTTAGATTTGCCATCTGATTTGGAAGAGGTACATCCGGTATTCCATGTGTGTATGCTCTGCAAATGCATTGGTGATCCCTCCAAAATATTTCCTGCGGATGATATTCAGGTGACGGAGCAGTTATCTTATGAGGAGCAGCCCGTAGCTATTTTGGACCGTCAGGTACGGAGGCTCCGTAATAAGGATGTAGCCTCTGTTAAGGTACTGTGGCGGAACGAGAATAGGGAGGAAATGACCTGGGAGTCCGAGGAAGAAATGAAGAAGAAATATCCTCATTTGTTCCCTATGCCCACAGGTAACCTTGAATCCCTACTTAATTTCATTTCAATGCCAATCGTATGTCATATGTGTTGTTTGTAACCATGAACTCCCCCAAAGTGTTTTCAAACCCTATAAGATTAATTTTACATTCGAGGACGAATGTTCTAAAAGGGGGGGAGGATGTTATGTCCCGTGTTTTCACACCTTTGGAAAATTGGAAATAATTTGGACTTGTATGAAATAAGGTCATAATTGAATTTATGTAACCCTTGAGTTGTTATGAAAGAATATTAATATGGAAGTGTCGAGGAACGCTAAGGGAAAATTTGGGATTTCGAAAATTAGTTTCGGGAATTACAAAACGGGAATTATAATCCATTGGGCCCAAATAATTGAAAGAAAAATTTGGGCCCAACTCAAATGGGGTGGCCGGCCAACATACTTGGCCCAAACCCAAGTCACATGGCAACCATGTGACAATTTAATTAAGGGGCTATTATATACATTGAAAGTTCAAGAAAAACTTAGAAGACAAGAAAAACAAAACAAGAGAGGAGAAAGAGAAGAGGGTTTCGGGTTTGGAGTGCAAAAAATAAGCCACAAAAATCTTGTTTCAAAAATTCATATTTTGTGGTTTTCCTACTAATTTGGGTAGCCTCTTCAACTTGGTGTAGTTGTCTTGGAGGAAGAAGCACTTGGTTCCTCAATTTGGTCACTAGTTCAAGTAAAGAAGACTAGAGAAAAAGGTAAGGATTCATTCCTTTTTATTGTGTTATGAAGTTTTGTTTGTGTTGTAGTATGTGAGAATGAGTTGATTGTACGGAAAAATAGAAGTTTACCGAGTGGATATGTATATAGGCATGTTGCCGTGTATATATATGTATGTGTATAATTGTAAGGTGTTGAATTTATATCATATTCTAGTTGTGGATGGGATGAAATGCATCTTGGAAATGAAAATTGAATGAATTGGATAGTAGTTGGTAGTGGGGTGTTTGGCCGTGTGGTATGGGGTGTGTGGAATGGAAATGGATTAAGTTTGTCTAGTGTGTTAATTGTGTTATTGTGATTCTTGCAATGTAAATGAAAGTAAAACGATATGAGTTTGCTTTGAAATGGAATGTAGAAAACTTATGTCGTTTAAGTATGATTTTGCGACATTATGAAAATGAAGTTATTAGGTTGCAAATTATGACGGGTATTGATGAATTTGGAAGATGGAATCATGTTATGAATACGTAAGTCAAAGATTAGAAGTTTCGAATGCGTTATGACTTTGGCGGAAAGTTTGTATATTATGTACATCGTATGAATATCTTGTGGAAAACGATATGAAAGGCTTTTAAACTATGTTGTGGTAATCTAGATTGATAATGAATGTGAAATTGTTGAGAATAGTTTGAAAGTTAAGGTTAAAGTAAAGGTTATGACATTATGTCGGCAAGTAGAACTAGTGTTGCCATATTGTGTTTCTAATGTTTGTTGTTGATGTTGATGTTGTTGCTTGGGTTGTTGTTGATGATTGTGAGCCGAGTTAAGTTCTCGGGGGTGCTATATGTATAGGGGAAGTGCTGCCGAAATTTCGGTAGACAAATAAGAGTTGAATTGAATTTGTAGCATCTATAACTTACAATTGGCAAAGTTGACCATTTGCAGATTTTTGACGAAACGGGAAGTGAGTTTGGAAAGGCGTAAGGAGCTTGAAAGGTATGTAAAGCTACCCCGATCCTTCTTTTGGCATGTCTAAGTGTTTTAGGATCGGATTCGGGCCTCAAAAGACCTTCTTGGCCATCGGAATCCGCAAGAGAAAATCTCAGTTTTTCCTTCAGTAGAATTGAACCATTTTGATATGCTTTTCCTGAAAGTATGTAGACATTCTCTAAACTCCTTGAAAAGCTATAGAATGTCCGTAGAACCTTTATAGGTGACCCCATAAGCTTAAAGGGCGTAATTTGAGCCCACCGCCTTGCTTGTTCCGAGGTGGGCCCGCTATTCCCGGTTTTGCCCTTAATGTACTAAAGTCCCCTTTTTGAACGATTTTTGAAAGAAACGTTTCGACTACCCTCCTAATTACCTAACTAATATGGTTTTAAATATTCCATTAAGTCTGATAAATTGTTTTGATACTCGAAACTCATTTACTATGATTCCTTCCGACTTCATCGGATCGATTTGTCTTTGATATGCCTCATCGAGTCTATGGAAACATTTATGATATTTTACTTGCATTAGTTTCTCACGACTCTATTCGTGGATGCCCCAATGTTTCCCACACTGAGACCGGGCCAGGATATGTTGTCAAGCGTAATCCCCTGCATTGTTCGCCGTGCCTCGATGTGAGGGGGCAGGTATATGCGTACATGGGTTTGTGGAGTATGCTGTGCCATGTACGTTTGTTCTGATATGATTTACTATGGCCATCTGATATGACATATTATGTTACGGGGTTATGCCCCTATTCTGATTCTTCTGTGTTGTGGCACCAGCGTCGGGAGGGTGGCCACGTTCTGTCTGCCGAGTCCCTTGGCAGGGGCCGGATTTGATATGACATATGTTCTGTACACACTCTGCATGTTTTGGAAATATGTATCTGATACTTTGGATTTTCCGTTTACTTTCTGTATGTTCTGCACCAGTTATGATTTTGTTTCTGCAGCTCAGGCTTTACATATTTCGTACTGACCCCCTTTCTTCGGGGGCTGCGTTTTCATGCCGCGCAGGTACCGACGACAGGTTTGCTGATCCGTCTGCTTAGGATCTCATTCTGCTATTCCTGGAGCGCTATTTTATTCAGAGCCATCTTTTGGTATAGTCTGTCACTTCTATATATGTATATTCTCGTTCATGGGTACGGCGGGGCCCTGTCCCGTCATATGATTCTGTCGGTTTGTTAGAGGTCTGTGGACATGTTGTGGGTCGGGATCTTTCTGTACAGTTGGGTGCTTATGTTGTGTTTGGGCGATCACATTCGCCGCGGCGGCCGGTCCGCATATATTTAGATGTTGCTTTGTTGGCCCTGTGTGGCCTTTGTTGGTATTTTCTGCGTGCAGGATATATGGGATAGTCCGTAAAACAAAGGAAACTCTGCCGAAATTTTTCTAAAAATTACATAAATTTGAAATAAAGCCTTGTCGGCTTCTGCCATATACTAGAATGCATTTGAGTGCCCAGATCGGTCACTAGTCATGGCCTACGGGGTTGGGTCGTGACAAAAGTGGTATCAGAGCGGTTCGTCCTCGGAATGTCTACAGACCGTGTCTAGTAGAGTCTTGTTTATCGATGTGTTGTGCACCATACCTATAAACAGGAGGCTACAGGACATTTAGTATACTACCCTTCTTTCTGTCTTAGATCGTGCGATAGAGCTGTGTTATCAGGATGATTCCTCCCTAACGAATTGTTGCATTTGCAGTTATGCCTCCAAAAAAGGCGACAGCGGCCCAAAAGGACAAGGCAGCAGCTGTGGGAGAGACTAGTCGGACCCAGAGGGTTACCAGGGCCCATGCTCATATTGCTCCTGATATTTTGCCCCCGGCAGAGGGCTCTTCCACCCCGCCACACGTAGAGGATATTGGAGCAGCAGCGGCTGCAGGTCGAGGGGCGGCTCCACCGCCAGCTCCCTAGATTCCAGTACCTGAGCCTCCAGCTCCATGGCCAGGGACTGAGGATCAGACTATGAGAGAGGCAGTCCAGCTATTGACTAGACTTGTGGCAGGACAGGTTCAAGGGCACGGACTGGGAGGTGACCGGGCTTACAGGCGTGACAGTTCGAGAGCCCGTGAGTTCTTGACTTGTGGCCCTCCAGAGTTCTTCGGGACAAAGCCCGAGGAGGATCCCGACGAGTTCATCAGGAAGATGAGGCGCACCTTACAGTTTATTAATGCTTCCGTGACAGAGTCAGTCACATTGGCTTCTTACCGGTTGTATGATATAGCGGCAAATTGGTACGAGTCATGGGAGTTATCCAGAGGCGACGACGCTCCCCCAGCAGTTTGGGATGATTTTTCTCAGGCTTTTCTTAGCCACTTTCTGCCTCCGGAGTTACGGCGGGCCAAGGCTGACAGATTCTTATTGCTGAGGCAGAGGGGTCGCAGTGTTCGAGAGTATAGTATGGAGTTCGACTCATTGGCCCGATACGCACCTGCTGTGGTAGCTACTATGGCTGACAGGATGCACAGGTACATTATGGGGCTGGACCGTTATTTTGTCGATAGTTGTTTGGTATTGGCTGCTCAGCCCGGCATGGATATTGCCCGGATTCAGGCCCACGCCCAGGGCATGGAGGACCGTCATAGGGAGCGTCAGCCTGATAGGAGCAAGGATCGGAGACAGCCCAAGAGGGCCAGATCATCTGGGTATTCTGGAGATTCTCGGGGCAGGCAGCCTCAGCAGCCGCAGCAGCCTAGCAGACATCTATCCCAGCCGGCACAGAGCGCACCTCCACAGCCTACAGGTCGCAGATTTGATAGCCCAGGTTATTCAGGAGCAGGTCAGAGCTCCAGGGCTTCAGGTTCGCGGACAGACAGGGGTTCTGGTCAGACGAGGCCACCTAGGCCTCAGTGTTCTTATTGTGGCAGATACCATCCTGGGGAGTGCTACAGAGCCACCGGTGCCTGTTTTTCTTGTGGCCGTCAGGGCCATTCTGTGAGAGATTGCCCGTATAAGGGTAGTTCGGGTGGTGCAGCGCAGCCTACCGGATCAGCCGCCGGGTCTTCATCTTCATCAGTGGCTATGCGCCCTACGGGGCCAGGTACTTCAGCACCAGCGGGTCGTGGCAGAGGCCGTGGTGGAGCTTCTAGTACTAGCGGTCCTTCAAACCGCATTTATGCTCTGTCCAGCCGCCAGGATCAGGAGGCATCGCCTAATGTCGTTACAGGTACATTATTGGTTTTCTCTCAGTCTGTGTATGCATTGATTGATCCAGGTTCGACTTTGTCATATATTTCGCCTCTGGTTGCTTGTAAAATTGGTATAACATCTGAACCTATAGAGCCGTTTGAGGTAGCCACACCGATTGGGGACTTTATTGTAGCAAAACAGGTATATAAGAACTGTTCTGTAATTGTATGTGGCCGTGACACTAAGGCAGATCTGGTGGAGTTAGATATGGTCGAGTTCGATGTTATTATGGGAATGGACTGGCTAGCCTCCTGTTATGCTAATGTTGATTGCCAAAATAAGGTAGTTCGTTTCCAGTTTCCTGGGGAGCCAGTTATAGAATGGGCCGGTAATACAGCATCGCCGAAAGGTAAGTTTATTTCATACCTTAAGGCAAAGAAAATGATCAGAAAGGGTTATTTTTATCATCTGGTTTGGGTACAAGACTTGACAGTAGAAACGCCGACTCTTTAGTCAGTTCCCGTGGTTAATGAATTTCCCGATGTGTTCCCAGAAGAGCTTCCAGGCCTTCCTCCAGAGCGGGAGATAGATTTTACTATTGATTTGCTTCCAGATACTCAGCCGATATTTATTCCCCCGTACAGAATGGCACCGGCAGAATTGAAAGAACTGAAAGAGCAGTTGAAGGATCTGTTAGAAAAAGGCTTCATTAGACCCAGCACTTCGCCTTGGGGAGCCTCGGTATTATTTGTGGGTAAGAAAGACGGGTCGTTGCGTATGTGTATTAATTATCGACAGCTGAATAAGGTAACCATAAAGAATAAATACCCCCTCCCCAGAATTGACGATTTGTTTGATCAGTTGCAGGGCGCCAAGTATTTTTCGAAGATAGATCTTCGGTCTGGCTATCATCAGGTACGGGTACGGGAGGCCGATATTCCTAAGACAACATTCCGGACCAGATATGGGCATTATGAATTCAGAGTTATGTCTTTTGGGCTGACTAATGGTCCTGCAGTATTCATGGATCTAATGAACCGGGTATTCAGGCCATTCTTGGATATGTTCGTAATTGTATTTATCGATGACATTCTGGTCTATTCTCGGTCCGAGGCAGAGCACGCAGATCATCTGAGAGCGGTATTAGGGGTAATTCGGCATCAGAAATTATATGCAAAATTTTCTAAATGTGAATTCTGGCTAGCTTTAGTGGCATTCCTGGGCCATATTATTGCAGCTGATGGTGTCCGGGTGGATACACAGAAGATTGATGCCGTGAAAAATTGGCCCAGACCCACGACGCCCACAGAGGTACGTAGTTTCCTGGGGTTAGCAGGCTATTACAGAAGATTTGTGGAAAAAATTGCTTCGATTTCAGCGCCTTTGACAAGGCTAACTCAGAAGGGAGCCAAGTTCCAGTGGACTGATGCTTGTGAAAGAAGCTTCCAGTTGCTGAAAGAGAAGCTAACCACAGCCCCAGTTCTGACTCTTCCAGAGGGACCCGATGGATATGTTATTTATTGTGACGCTTCTGGCGTGGGATTGGGCTGTGTATTGATGCAGCACGGCAGAGTTATAGCTTATGCTTCTCGGCAATTGAAAAAGCATGAAAAGAATTACCCTACTCACGATCTGGAGCTTGCAGCAGTGATCCATGCCCTGAAGATATGAAGACATTATTTATATGGCGTTCATGTTGATATCTATACAGATCATAAGAGTCTCCAGTATATTTTCAGACAGAAAGAGCTTAATTTGCGGCAGCGGAGGTGGCTGGAGCTCCTGAAAGACTATGATGTGGATATTCTGTATCATCCGGGCAAGGCTAATGTTGTTGCAGATGCGCTTAGCCGGAAATCTATGGGCAGCCTGGTAGATTTACAGCCAGACAGGAGAGAGATAGTACGTGACATTCATCAGTTGGCTAATCTTGGGGTTCATCTGGCCGATTCTGGAGGTACATGGATTTCTGTCCGAGGGGTTTCTGAATCATCTATTAAGGAAGATATCAAACGGCATCAATATGAAGATCCTTGTTTGGCACAATACAGAGACATAGCCTATGATAAGGAGAAGACTCCGTTCGAGTTCACTCCAGAGGGGACTTTATTATTCAGGGGCAGGTTGTGTGTACCTGACATTGCAGGTCTTCAGCAGCAGGTTATGAGCGAGGCACACTATGCTCGCTATTCGGTCCATCCTGGGTCTACGAAGATGTACCATGATCTCCGATGCTTATACTGGTGGGATGGCATGAAACGGGACATCGCAGAGTTCGTCGCCCAGTGTCCCAATTGTCAGCAGGTCAAGATTGAACACCAGAAACCGGGTGGACTGTTGCAGGAAATGGAAATTCCGACGTGGAAGTGGGAGATCATTAATATGGACTTCATTACAGGGTTGCCTCGCACTCCACGGAAGTATGATTCCATCTGGGTTATTGTTGATAGGCTGACAAAATCAACCCATTTTCTCCCCGTCAGGACTACTTATTCCGCCGAGGATTATGCCAGGCTTTATATTAAAGAAATAGTGAAGCTTCATGGAGTTCCTATATCTATTATCACTGACAGAGGTGCTCAGTTCACGGCGAACTTCTGGAGATCTTTTCAGGAAGGATTAGGGACTCAGCTGAGCCTGAGCACAGCTTTTCATCCTCAGAGTGACGGACAGGCCGAGCGCACTATCCAGACACTTGAAGATATGTTGCGGGCCTGCGTTATTGATTTCAGAGGCAGCTGGGAGGATCACTTGCCATTGATTGAATTTTCTTATAATAACAGCTACCATTCCAGCATCCAGATGGCTCCGTACGAGGCTTTATATGGTAGGAAATGCAGGTCACCTATTGGCTGGTTTGATATTGGCGAGACAGAATTAAGCGGCCCAGATATGATCCAGCAGGCAGTTGATAAGGTGAAACTTATCCGGGAGCGACTATTGGCAGCCCAGAGTCGACAGAAATCATACGCTGATAAACGGCATCGTCCTTTGGAATTCAAGGTTGGTGATTGGGTATTTCTGAAGGTATCGCCTATGAAGGGCGTGATGCGGTTCGGCAGAAAGGGGAAACTTAGCCCACGTTATATTGGGCCTTATTTGATTGTGCGGAAAATTGGGAATGTCGCCTATGAGTTAGATTTTCCATCTGATTTGGAAGAGGTACATCCGGTATTCCATGTGTGTATGCTCTGCAAATGCATTGGTGATCCCTCCAAAATATTTCCTGCGGATGATATTCAGGTGACGGAGCAGTTATCTTATGAGGAGCAGCCCGTAGCTATTTTGGACCGTCAGGTACGGAGGCTCCGTAATAAGGATGTAGCCTCTGTTAAGGTACTGTGGCGGAACGAGAATAGGGAGGAAATGACCTGGGAGTCCGAGGAAGAAATGAAGAAGAAATATCCTCATTTGTTCCCTATGCCCACAGGTAACCTTGAATCCCTACTTAATTTCATTTCAATGCCAATCGTATGTCATATGTGTTGTTTGTAACCATGAACTCCCCCAAAGTGTTTTCAAACCCTATAAGATTAATTTTACATTCGAGGACGAATGTTCTAAAAGGGGGGGAGGATGTTATGTCCCGTGTTTTCACACCTTTGGAAAATTGGAAATAATTTGGACTTGTATGAAATAAGGTCATAATTGAATTTATGTAACCCTTGAGTTGTTATGAAAGAATATTAATATGGAAGTGTCGAGGAACGCTAAGGGAAAATTTGGGATTTCGAAAATTAGTTTCGGGAATTACAAAACGGGAATTATAATCCATTGGGCCCAAATAATTGAAAGAAAAATTTGGGCCCAACTCAAATGGGGTGGCCGGCCAACATACTTGGCCCAAACCCAAGTCACATGGCAACCATGTGACAATTTAATTAAGGGGCTATTATATACATTGAAAGTTCAAGAAAAACTTAGAAGACAAGAAAAACAAAACAAGAGAGGAGAAAGAGAAGAGGGTTTCGGGTTTGGAGTGCAAAAAATAAGCCACAAAAATCTTGTTTCAAAAATTCATATTTTTTTGTTTTCCTACTAATTTGGGTAGCCTCTTCAACTTGGTGTAGTTGTCTTGGAGGAAGAAGCACTTGGTTCCTCAATTTGATCACTAGTTCAAGTAAAGAAGACTAGAGAAAAAGGTAAGGATTCATTCCTTTTTATTGTGTTATGAAGTTTTGTTTGTGTTGTAGTATGTGAGAATGAGTTGATTGTACGGAAAAATAGAAGTTTACCGAGTGGATATGTATATAGGCATGTGGCCGTGTATATATATGTATGTGTATAATTGTAAGGTGTTGAATTTATATCATATTCTAGTTGTGGATGGGATGAAATGCATCTTGGAAATGAAAATTGAATGAATTGGATAGTAGTTGGTAGTGGGGTGTTTGGCCGTGTGGTATGGGGTGTGTGGAATGGAAATGGATTAAGTTTGTCTAGTGTGTTAATTGTGTTATTGTGATTCTTGCAATGTAAATGAAAGTAAAACGATATGAGTTTGCTTTGAAATGGAATGTAGAAAACTTATGTCGTTTAAGTATGATTTTGCGACATTATGAAAATGAAGTTATTAGGTTGCAAATTATGACGGGTATTGATGAATTTGGAAGATGGAATCATGTTATGAATACGTAAGTCAAAGATTAGAAGTTTCGAATGCGTTATGACTTTGGCGGAAAGTTTGTATATTATGTACATCGTATGAATATCTTGTGGAAAACGATATGAAATGCTTTTAAACTATGTTGTGGTAATCTAGATTGATAATGAATGTGAAATTGTTGAGAATAGTTTGAAAGTTAAGGTTAAAGTAAAGGTTATGACATTATGTCGGCAAGTAGAACTAGTGTTGCCATATTGTGTTTCTAATGTTTGTTGTTGATGTTGTTGCTTGGGTTGTTGTTGATGATTGTGAGCCGAGTTAAGTTCTCGGGGTGCTATATGTATAGGGGAAGTGCTGCCGAAATTTCGGTAGACAAATAAGAGTTGAATTGAATTTGTAGCATCTATAACTTACAATTGGCAAACTTGACCATTTGCAGATTTTTGACGAAACGGGAAGTGAGTTTGGAAAGGCGTAAGGATCTTGAAAGGTATGTAAAGCTACCCCGATCCTTCTTTTGGCATGTCTAAGTGTTTTAGGATCGGATTCGGGCCTCAAAAGACCTTCTTGGCCATCGGAATCCGCAAGAGAAAATCTCAGTTTTTCCTTTAGTAGAATTGAACCATTTTGATATGCTTTTCCTGAAAGTATGTAGACTTTCTCTAAACTCCTTGAAAAGCTATAGAATGTCCGTAGAACCTTTATAGGTGACCCCATAAGCTTAAAGGGCGTAATTTGAGCCCACCGCCTTGCTTGTTCCGAGGTGGGCCCGCTATTCCCGGTTTTGCCCTTAATGTACTAAAGTCCCATTTTTTGAACGATTTTTGAAAGAAACATTTCGCCTACCCTCCTAATTACCTAACTAATATGGTTTTAAATATTCCATTAAGTCTGATAAATTGTTTTGATACTCGAAACTCATTTACTATGATTCCTTCCGACTTCATCGGATCGGTTTGTCTTTGATATGCCTCATCGAGTCTATGGAAACATTTATGATATTTTACTTGCATTAGTTTCTCACAACTCTATTCGTGGATGCCCCAATGTTTCCCACACTGAGCCCGGGCCAGGATATGTTGTCAAGCGTAATCCCCTGCATTGTTCGCCGTGCCTCGATGTGAGGGGGCAGGTATATGCGTACATGGGTTTGTGGAGTATGCTGTGCCATGTACGTTTGTTCTGATATGATTTACTATGGCCATCTGATATGACATATTATGTTACGGGGTTATGCCCCTATTCTGATTCTTCTGTGTTGTGGCACCAGCGTCGGGAGGGTGGCCACGTTCTGTCTGCCGAGTCCCTTGGCAGGGGCCGGATTTGATATGACATATGTTCTGTACACACTCTGCATGTTTTGGAAATATGTATCTGATACTTTGGATTTTCCGTTTACTTTCTGTATGTTCTGCACCAGTTATGATTTTGTTTCTGCAGCTCAGGCTTTACATATTTCGTACTGACCCCTTTTCTTCGGGGGCTGCGTTTTCATGCCGCGCAGGTACCGACGACAGGTTTGCTGATCCGTCTGCTTAGGATCTCATTCTGCTATTCCTGGAGCGTTATTTTATTCAGAGCCATCTTTTGGTATAGTCTGTCACTTCTATATATGTATATTCTCGTTCATGGGTACGGCGGGGCCCTGTCCCGTCATATGATTCTGTCGGTTTGTTAGAGGTCTGTGGACATGTTGTGGGTCGGGATCTTTCTGTACAGTTGGGTGCTTATGTTGTGTTTGGGCGATCCCATTCGCCGCGGCGGCCGGTCCGCATATATTTAGATGTTGCTTTGTTGGCCCTGTGTGGCCTTTGTTGGTATTTTCTGCGTGCAGGATATATGGGATAGTCCGTAAAACAAAGGAAACTCTGCCGAAATGTTTCTAAAAATTACATAAATTTGAAATAAAGCCTTGTCGGCTTCTGCCATATACTAGAATGCATTTGAGTGCCCAGATCGGGCACTAGTCATGGCCTACGGGGTTGGGTCGTGACATGTGCATGCTGGCTTGTCCGTGGATCACCACTCCTTACCCTTCCCATATGAATTTTACATATTAATGGAGCGAGTATGGTACCGCCACTACCATATGAATCCATGGTCTTCCCAAAAGCAAAATTTAATTGGCAGGTATTTCCATGACTTGAAATACAGTGGTGAACTTGGCAGGTCCTATTTGAATATCTAAATCAATTACTCCAGTGGAGTCGCAACGTCCTCCGTCAAACACTCTGATGTTAGTTGTTATACCCCGCATTTTCAGATCCTGACATGACACGTGCTCCCTCAAACATTGACAATCACGTTGATAGTATTATATTTCGTGTTCTTGCACGCCGGTTATTCGTAAGCGGAGGTGGGGCCCACACATCTAGATTTTTTTTTGGAACACGTGACAAGTTATATGAATCACATATGTGAAGTTAAACACAACTCAAGAAGGACCCTTGAGCCAAATCAAAGTGGGAGCCCCCCAAATAAATATTTTCAAGTTACGTTTTTGGGTGATCTAACTTCGGGAGGGCATAACCCCATCAGTGTTTGGGAATTTGGGAAAACTCCCAGAAGTAAAGTTGTAGATAATTGAATTAGATTTCAAACCATAGGTCGTGGGTCCATAGGTGACGTCGGGATAAAGAGATACAGACGTTTTATGGCAGAAAGGTCAGTGGGCTAGGCCCAATCCGGGCCCAACCGGGTTAGGCCCATGACCTATGTCTATTTAAGTGAAATATCAGCCATTTTCTCCTCAATTTTCATACCAAAACACCAGAAAATTCTGGAAAGAGAGAGAGAAGAGCCTTGGAGAGAACAAAAACCAATTTTGATCAAAATCTGAGTCCCGAATCCCGAAGCCCATGAAGAGAAAAGTATTGTACGCTGCGTTGTCTTCAATTTGAGCTAAAAATCAACCAAGGAGAAGGGCGATAAGGTGGTGCTGCATGCTTAAGGTATGATTAAGGTTCCTTTTCATTGTTAACGAGTTTATTTAGAGTTTTAACGGATTAGCAAGGAGAGAATAGCCCGATAAAATCGGTTGTTGGCGTTGTGAATCATGGAACGAGATCTGAAGGGAATTTTGGATGAGAATAAATGTATTTAACTTGTAAAATGTGGAGGATGTTGTTATTGATGTTGTTAGTGTTAATGCTGGCTTCTTTACGGAAATAAAATTATTAAACAGCTATATCGCAAATTTGGTGGGTTGAGAAATCTAGAAAGCAGTGTGCGGGCGATTTTATGGCATACGTTGGTATTGGAAATGGTATTACTACTATTGGCATTGTTGTTGATGTTGTTCGATATTGAATTGGAATCTAGGGCTAGGCATATAAATAGGGGAAATGCTGCCAAAATTTCGGCAGAATTTAAAAAGGTTTTAATTAAAGTTTCGAGACGAACGTACGACGATGATCCTAAAGATATTATGAATAATTCCATATGTAGATTACGAGGCTACGAATAATTCTTAAGCGAGTTGCAAGACGGGAAGTAAGTTGAAAGTCGAGAATCATCTTCCAGGTATGTAAGGCTTACCCTTTCTTTCTTTTGGCATGTCGTAGAACTGAGTAAGTTATGACATGTACCTTGGGGTAACACTATTCCTTAATTCCGAGCTTGTTAATGATTCTTATTCACTTCTTGACATAAGCATGCTTAGTATGGTCGAGCTTATTATATGATTGAATAACGAGCAAAGCATAAAGGGTTTTGTTCCTAAAAGGGTTCTATAAGGATTAATGCCCATAACTTTCATATGCTAACTCGGATTGTATTGAAACTTTCATAAGGGTTTCTATAATGAATAACGTCCATAACTTTCTTATGCTAACTCGGATTGACTCGAAACGTGTTTATGATCTTTCAATTGTCGATTAGTGTACTCATCTATCAAGTCTTGAAAATTGATTTATATGCATATAGTTTCTCACTACTCTGCTCGTGCATGCCTCAATATATCTTTCACTGAGTCCCGGGCCAGGATACGTTCTCGTGCGCACTCCTCTGCATTGTTCACCGAGTCCCTCACTAGAGGGCCGGGATACGTTATATGTATATGATATATGATGATAACATGCATGACTTTATCCACCGAGTCCCTCACTAGGGGGCCGGGACACGTTATATGTATATATGATATATGATGATGATATGCATGATTTTCATTTCAAAAGGCAAAGGTACTGATGTTTTTAACAATCATACTTGTTCCTGGTAAAATCTTCATTTCAGTTATGATCCCCTTTACTGTATTTCATGCCTTACATGCTCAGTACATATTCCGTACTGACCCCCTTTTCTTCGGGGGCTGCGTTTCATGCCACGCAGGTATACAGATGAGTAGAGGACATTGCTAGAAGACGACCCAGCTGGATTGGCGAGTTCCATTTCCTTCTGGAGTGTTGCCGAGTCAGAGTATTCATGATTATGGTATCTTGATTGATGTTAGAGACTTTGCAGACAGAGTCACGTGTATAGGATGTCAGTCTTGTAAGTGGCTCTGCAAGCCGACGTACCATTATGCATTATGTTACAAATTCCATATGATTACAGATTTTACTCGATTTGAGAACGACGAAAAGAATGGTTTTGACAAGTTTTTATTATGCATTTCATTTCGTAACTTAAGAGTCTAGTGAGGTTATGAATATGACGATAGCTAAAGGGGGTTCGCTCGGCTCTGAGTATGGGGCCGGGTGCCCATCATGCCCTATCAAGATTAGGGTGTGACAAAGTGGTATCAGAGCAGTTCGTCCTAGGGGGTGTCTGCAAAGTCGTGTCTAGTAGAGTTCTGTTTATGGGTGTGAAGCCGGCCACACTTATAAACAGGAGGCTGCAGGGCATCTAGGAATTATTGACCTTCTTTCTGTCTTAGATCGTGAGATAGATCCAAGTCATAGGAAATGAGATTCCTTGCACTAACCTTTGATCTCAGCAGAAGCACAGTATCGATGGGAGAAGGTGAGTGACGATATGGGAAGTCACAGAGGTAAGTTTTGCTATTTTTGTCCTTTTACCTGAAATTGGGAGCCCTGGGTGGCTGGGATATGTCGTATACATATGAATGCTCTGTGAGGCATTGTTGGTATTTGCTGCGTGCAGATTTTGAATGGCAAGAATTGTAAAGGAAACTCTTTCAAAAAATTTCAAAAATCAGGTTATTTAGTTGGGTACACCTAACAGGAAGAAGCATGGAAAGGAAATATCGTAAATAGACAATAAGTGGGATGCGTTGTTTCAGAGAAGTTATGGACTTGGCATGGCATGAAGAATAATTGCGAGAAAGACGATTAGCAGTACGAAGGATTAAAATGGGTTACATTCGAGGTTTAGTAGGAGTAAGGTCTGTTGGGGAATTCAGGGAAAGTCGACAAATGAGTTCCATTGTAGATTATTACATAGGAATGGTGAGTGGAAATCCAAACAGGCTGATACCCGAGTATTTATAAGTAATGGCGACGACGGTGTGTTCCCTACCATTAGGAATCTGGAAATCTAGGATGAAAGGTAGCCATACACACAGGTGAAAGGTGAATATTGGGGATTGAAAAGGCTAAAATAGTAATTGTTAAAGGAGAGAGATGTGTTACGAGAATGTCTCGGAATCTGTTAAGACTTCAACTTGCTCCAGATCATGTAATGAAGGTCATGCGGGGAAGTGGATGCGATTATATCAGCATTAATGCACTGGATTTCATCGAAGTTTTAAGGTAAAGCGTGCTAAGGTGAGAGAAATATTAGGATGGGTGACCCCCCTCGGAAGTGTACTAAAAGTCCTATAGATTTAGACATAAGAGGCAAAGGAGAAGCTAGAGTAGCCTAATGGAAATTAGAGTATACGGAATGGTTGGAAACCTTAAGAGGTTGCGTAGGACGAGGCAGACTAGACCGGTGAAGAGAAAGAAAGTGCATCACAGTTCTGGAACTAGGATGAGGTTGAATAGCATTTGGAGATATTTTGTAAGCGAGATGGTAGTACATATATATATATATATATATATATGTGTGTGTATGCATATGGTATCCTATTTATGAATGTATCGATGGGCATGTATATCCCAGCAACCGGTGTTACGGTATGGAAGGCATTAATCGAGCAAGGGTACCGAAGTTCAAGTGACAACAAAAGATATGGTACGAGTGTTACAAGGTAAGCTGATGCTATTTCCACTACTGGTTAAGATTGGAAAGTTCTAATACAACGATACTTGAAAAAGAAAGAAAGTGAGTAGATGGAAGGTAAAGAGATCAAAATGTCGGAAAAAGGTGAAAGGTAAGAAACATTAGTGAGTGAAGCCCCGAGGGAAACTACAGGCAAAGCACGAGACTATTTGGGTAAAAATTCAAAGATAGGCACGTGAAAAGGATAAAGTGTGGTAATATGGAACAAAAGAGGAATGTGTGGGGTTTGAGAACCGATTTCAATAACTGGGGGTAAAAGAATAGTGACCATGATAAGGAATGTGAAGTAAGAGAAAGAATGATTAAGCCTTGCGACGATGTTAGGAGATTTCGGCCCTTGAAAGGTATATAAAGGGATAAATGTGCAGCCATATTAATGTGGTTGCCTCGGACATGGAGAAGCCCTCCAAAAAGATGACTTAAGGATAGGATGGATTTGCGCGTTTAAAGTAACATTTCACGGACTTCAGAACCGATACTACAAATAACAAGAGGAGAAAGGTGCTCAAGGAGGAAGAAACCCAAAGAAGGTTAAGGATGAAAGTAGGAAAGGTATACGAATGGGTTGATCGAAGGAAGAGGAGAGCGTTTAGGCGTAGAGTAACTGGAAATCTTCAACCGTAAGAGTAAGAAGGGTACTTTAACGAATTAGCGGCAGAAAACTAATTACTTATCAAGGAAAGAACAAGGATGATGAGTCGGTACGATTGATTAGAAAATTAATGATACGAGGCTAGATCTTGCGTAAAGACCGAGAGGCTCGATTATAAAGGAAATAAAATAAAGTATAAGGAACGTGCATGGGAGACCGCTCGACCGTAGCATCATAAAGATAAATAAAGGTTCGATGAACGAGAATAGAAAGAATGGTTCGATGAATGAGGACAGAGAGGGAGTAAACGGTAAGAATTATGTGCCAAGAGAAAAAGTGGCAGGACGCTCGAAAAACATGGATGCACAGCTGCAACACAAACGCGTAGTTAAGAAAAGCTTTTAATTCAATATAAGGAACCCTTTTCCATTTCATTTTACTTCATTCCCACTCTCCACAAGTCAAGAACCCTCTAGAATATTCTCCATCACTCATCTACAAGAAAATCAAAGGAAATCCATGATCAATAACACCAAATCCATGAAAACAAGTGTATGAAACTTAGTAAGAGTTCATCTATACCAAGAAATCTCAAGGGAAGCGAGGTAGGGTTTTGGTGCTAGAAGGATATCTCTACTCAAGGCTTGTTCATCCATCATCTAAGGTAAGTTTCATGACCTAACCATGTTTTTAAGGTATTGGAAGGATAAGATACTTGAATTGTAGAAAGACATAGAAAATGGGTCATAAATGAGTGAATAGTGTCATGGTTGAATAGGGGTTGGATTGAATCATGAATGTTGATATGTTGTGATTATGAATACGTTATAAATGACGTTTAGACCATGAAATAAGTATTATATATGAGAAAACGCGATAATGAGCTATAACCATAATTGTGGAGAAATTGAAGGGAAATGGTGAATTGTGGTAAATGTATACAAATGAAGATTATCGTTTGCAATATTGTGAATGTTGAAATGAACGTTTGGGAGCTGATATAGAACATGGGAAACGTTGTATAAACAAAGAAAATGCTGCCCAATTTTCCCTAGAAATAGTAACACATTATTAGAGCCGATTAACTAATGTTAATGCGAATTCTCTTGAAGGTAGAAACGTAAGCAATAGCTTAGTTAAATGTAAGAGGTATGTGAGGCTAGTCCTTTATTTATAATGCCATGAATCCTATAGCATGACTTTCTTTCCTCTTCATGATTCTCCTGCATTCCGGAAAAACTAAGAGTCTATGTTCATGAATAACCATATGAGATAAGAGATATATTATGAGTCCAATAATGATAATGACGAGTTTAAGCCTAAAGATTCTAGAGCTCATGAGATGATGTTCCTATAAAGTTAATGATGTTGTTCATTGTACACACTCACTTTACATATTATTTCCTTCAAGGTGAGGCAGAATATTTATAAATGTTCCATAATGGAATCGAGAGTTCACGACCTTATGTCACATCGATAAAGTGTAGCCATCTTTGAGTTTCTATGCATCCATTATGATGACTACATGTTGATGATATTACACCGCGCCTATATGGCCGGGCAGCACCGCTAAGGCGGGCGGCTTATAGATGATTACACTGTGTCTATATGGCACGGGAAGCACCACTAGTGGGCGGCATGAGATGGAACCCCGGACGCGGGAGGCCTGGATGCAGGCTACTTATTATCACACCGTACCTATATGGACGGGCAACTTATACATTTATGCATATATGATATGATGATGAGTATGAGTAAGACAACATGATTCATTTCTTTATATTTTCCAATCAAATACAGATATTCCTTATTAATGCTTCCGTTTATTTCATTGATGTATAGTTATTGTTTATGCCTCTCATACTCAGTACAATGTTCGTACTGACGTCCGTTTTCTTTGGACGCTGTGTTCATGCCCACAGGTAGACAAGGAGGTGAGCTTGATCCAGACTCGTAGTAGCTGCCAGCTCATTTGAGGGAACTCCATTGTTCCGGAGGTGCTTACGATTATTCTTTTGTGTACATATGCATATTTTGGGCATGACGGGGTCTTGTCCCGTCCCTATGTCTAGCACTCTAGTAGAGGCTCGTAGATACACAGTTGTGGGTTATATGGTCTCACGAGGTAGCTATTATGTGTATATATATATATATATATATCATTTTGATGGCCGAAAGGCTTATGTATATAAAAGTATTTATGATGTCAAATGAAAAATGATTTTCTTATGATTTGAGTATGAATTTGATAAAAGAACGTTTAATGAGCATGATGAGAAATAGAACGAGCGGTGCTCGGCGGTTAGCCCCGGGTACCCGTCGCGGCCCCTAGCCGGGTCGTGACACATAAACTATATTCTTGTTTGGTTCAAAGATGATTAGGAAAGTACAATGTTTAACTGAGGTAATCCAGACTTGCCTACTCAACTACTTTAGTTTGGGACCTGTTTGGTTTTGTTGTTGTCTTTCAGTCTTATTTGAGTAAGTGTTTAGTCCATATTTGCCACCTTTGGTATTTGATTCTCATTCATGTAATTGAATAAATAGTGGAGTCCCATAAGCTTGACATACCATTATGCTTAACATTTGAGTTATCTCAATCTTTTTAGGCTTAATTTGTGTTACTCTCCACATTATGAGTGGTATCATGCCAAATGTATACAGAGTATACATAACGTGTATACACTAATAACTGGTATGTATACTATGTATATCTTTCGAATAACTGCTAAGACATGTTTGTTTATAAGCTTTGGCCAAATCTGCCACCCTCCCCCCTCCCCCCTTGATTTTGTTGGACTTTGTTTGGTTAAAACCTCTATATTTGAAAGTCTATCATCTTTTTACTATCTGCTCTATATGATTGTTTGTATTTCTCAAATGGATGAAGGGATATACCTGGATATACAAGGCATACTCAAGCTCTATGCACCTCATAAGTGTATAGAGGTTAGTATACCCAGTATGTATGATGTATATCACTACTACAAACCTGTTAGCATTAATTAACATTGTACTAGTTCGAGAGAGAGTTTGGGGCCAGTTTCTTTCATATTAATGGTTGGGCCTTCTCTCATAATTAAGTACAATTCATGGTTGACCCAGCTGTTTTGTATTCCTGATAAGTGATACTATTGGGTTTAATTTCTCCCTCGCCATCATTTAATTTGGGCCTAACACTATCTCATGAAAGTGTTACCCTTTTAAATTTTGTCATTCGACGGGTTGTATAGTATGTGTAGTATAGCTAGTTTTATGGTAAGATATGTATACAAATATTGTTACTTGTTTCTTATATACCATAAGTTTTACACATAAATGGAGATACTTAGTAGCACTCAAGGATTAAACTTAAGCCTTCCCTGGTCTCTGCCATGCCTGGGTTCCTAGAAACCCCTTGGATCTTGTGCAGCATCAGGAACAAGAGGGTGAAAGCTTTCCTTTTGGGATATTTTAGTATCTCTATGGGTGTGTATATTCATGGTTTATTGGCTTGAAGTTTTGTATATTTGTATGGAACTGCCTACTTTTTATTTTAAGGGGAATTATCTTGTTGGCTTTTTTCTATTTGTTTTCGATGTTTGGGTCTATTTGTATGCTGTCTTGATCCACACGAGCCTTAGGTTACTCACAAATTTTAGGCCTATTTTTGTTTGATGTCCCCAATCTATGTATACTTAGTCAGTTTCTTATCCTATTTAATGATGAATGGCCTGCCTTATACATATATGTATTACACGAGTCTTCTTTTCTTTGCCACCATAACTTGAGCGAATCCTAATCCTTATCCCTTTTTATTCTTGCTTGCATGAAATACCTTGGCTTGGACGACTTCCATTTGCATAAACCCATTGGGCTGAGGGCCCAATGACTCATTTTTAATCGATTCTATCAAAAATATATAGAAAGGGAAGCTAAATTTTTTAAGTCCTAACTATGGGTGAAAATAGTTTATTGGTGGGCTTGGTAGGCCCAACAGCCTGAGTTTCTGCCTGATTTTTCATATTTGTTCATGTATGCGTATTTGTAAAAACTCTTGCAAAATATTGGAACGCTATGCATGTGTAAAACCTAGGAAATCAACGTGTAGTTCTTTAGGTAAGTCGTTAAACCTTTTGTCTAAAAAATATTGGGAAGGCAATCAAATATTTACATGGAAAATCAACTTAGATTAATTCTTCAAATTGTTTTAAGTAACACTGTTTGTGGCAAAGGATGTAAAAAATGGAATTTTTTTGGAAGAGGAGTAATGACTAACGTTTTTTTTTTTTTGAAATGATAAAGTAGTGAAATTTTGGTACATCATTTGTAATTTTAAAAGGATGCTGTGTGACATTTTTGAAACTAAAACTGTGTTATGATGAATCCTCGTGCAAACTCAAGAAAGCTTTTTTAGACGCCTTCAAGGATAAGATTTGGCACATTTGAAACTGAAATGGACCGCAAGTTTAAATGAAAAAAATCTGATAAAAAATTGATTTGGGCTTGCAAGCCCAAAGCTAAATGGATTGAAAAACAAAGAGAAATGCACTTGGATCAAATGGAGGTATGATGGACTTTGGACTATTGGAAACGGTTAGACTTTATGGGCATCAAAAGAATAAATTTTATACCTAAAAGAGATTTTCTTTTACATATACCTAAATATGTATGTATAAATATAGGAGAATACTGCATAATTTCTTATAAAAAATAAAAACCCATAAGAACTAAACTCATGTTATTAGGACTAGAATAGTAGCGATTCTACTCGGGAGAAATCCCGGGTGTGTCCTAGTCCGACAATAAAGTGAGTTGAACACTTCCGTGGATTTTCAAAACCCAAAAACCCCTTTTCTAAGGGGAATTTTTGCCAAATTTTTTCTTGAAGTTATGATAAGGATAAGAAGGACATTTCTGCGGAAAAACAAAACATCTTTAAACAAATAAGTACATTAATCACACATTGAAGCTCGTAGGTCAACCGTATTCTATGAATCTTTAATATTAGGTGCATAAAACCTTCCCTAGGGGATCACGAGAACCCTTATCTCAAACTTTGGTACCAAAAGATTTATCTCTTGCTTGAAAAATCTTTTAACCGGTTTTCCTAGTTTTTCTTTAATAAATTAGGTGGCGACTCTAAAAACACTAAAATCCATTTAGAGCACCAACAACCTCGTAGTAACTTTTATGCCTTGACCAGCGTAAAAGCGAACCATAACAACCTTGCCATGTTACGAAATATCAAGTCTCACCATACTATTTGCCAAATACTAAACATCGATAGCCAAAGGTCTCTCCCCTACCTGTAATCATGCTAGGCTACCCATACTCACCGCCTTTCGGATCAAGGCATCCGCCACTACATTGACCTTGCCCAGATGATAAAGACTAGTCATGTTATACTCCTTAAGCAACTCTAGCAATCTCTGTTACCTCAAATTGAGATCCCTCTGATTGAAAATATGTTGAGGACTCCGATAATCAGGAAACACCTTACAATGCACACCGTAGAGGTAATGACTCTAACTCTACAATCCAAGTACTACCGCCGCCAACTTCAAGTCATGAATGGGGTAGTTATTCTGATGCACCTTTAACTGCCTCGAAGAATAAGCTATTACATTCCCTTTCTACATTAACACACACCAAAGGTTGATCTATGAAGCATCACAATATACAGTAAAGCCCTCACCCTCCACGGGAAGAGTCAAAATCGAGGCTGAAGTCAACAAAGTCTTGAGCTTTAGAAAGCTCGCTTCACACTCGTTCGACCATTGAAAAGGTAAATTTTTTTAGTAAACTTGGTCAAGGGATACGCAATGGAAGAAAGTTCCTCTATGAAATGCCGATAGTAACTAGCGAGGCCAATGAAACTTCGAATCTCGGTGACTGAAGTAGGCCTTACCTAATCATGAACTTCCTCAATCTTCTTAGGGTCCACCATAATACTATCCTTGGACACTACATTTCCCAAAAAAGCCATTGAATTGAGCCAAAACTCACATTCAAAAACTTAGCATATAATTTCTTCTCCTTCATAACCCCAAGCACAATCCTCAAATGTTGTTCGTTCTCCCCTCGACTATGAGAGTATATGAAATTATCGTTGATGAAGAAAATCACAAAAGAATCCAAGTACGGTTTGAAGATACCATTCATCATGTCCATAAATGCTGTTGGGGCATTGGTCAACCCAAAACTATAATTGCTTTTCCTTCAAAAATCTATGCTTGTTATGTTGTTTTCTAGTTGACAAATAAGTTTCTTTGTGTTTATTAAGAACCAAATTAGATTCTTTATTTTTGGTTCTTACTATAAGCATGTCATACACTCGATTAGCTTCCTCCTTAAAGATGTCTATGATATTTCAAAGAGGGTTAATAATTTTAATCACTGTGTCATTTCAATTTATCGGATATTCCGAAAAGGACATAGTTTTATGTCAATCATTTTATTCATATTTGGGGACATACCATAAATTGAAACGACAAAGTGGTTAACATAAAATTATCAACCCGTCTTTGAAAAATCATATACATCGTTATCGAGTGTGTGACATGGTTATAGCAAGGAGCAAAAGTAGAGAATCTAATTTGGTTTTTTATAACCATAAAAAATCTCATATATTAACTAGTAAAATAACATGAACAAGCATAAAAGGAAAAGAAATTCTAGATTTACAAGATAAATGAGATCTGACAAGAGATCGATTTTAATGTCAGAAATGTGATAAAAAGCATGACATCAGTTAAATCTTATATAAATAGTAAATCGTACAAAAATAAATTATATATAGAAAAGGATTGTAACTTCTATATATATTTTTAGAGATGTCACTAATTTTACCTTTGTAGTTGTAAGACTTTAGCAAATCAACCATCTCATTAACAAACTCTTTGTCATGATCAACAAGCATCACCCGAACTTCTTTTATAATCTCACAATAAGATGCAGCCGTTGAATTATCTATTCATTCAGTATTTGTTGAGGATTTTCTTCTTCAGACATAACGTAGAGAAGAAACAAGAAACTAAAAAGTTGTATAAAGACTGAATTTATCAGTGAAACACTAACTCTTTAAGGAGGTTGATTAATTGAAGATTTAATGTGGAGTGCACTTTCCACTTGAAGCCCAGTTATATAATATCTTCTACTGGCTAGTGAGCACAGTGAGTGTTGGCCATACATATTATTTTTATTAACCTGTTTTTTCTTTTTATTTTCTTTCTTGAGTCAAGACAAGGGTATACTTTTGTCGTTTTCTTTTCCTTTTAGGGTTATAATATGGAGGGAAATTTTTCTTTCATGAAATCATTTTCAATGTCTATTTATACCTAAACTTTGACACAAAAGCTATACCTATATTTGTTAATATCTATTACCAAATAGGATTATCAGATAGATGTAATTTCTAATTTTATCCAGAGAGATAAATTATCAACTACGTCATCATTGACGCTTTGCTACGTCAACAAAAATCACAAATGTTGCAAATACTTGAAACTTATAACTCTATTCAGTCCCAATAAAATATCACTTCTCGAAAACATCAGTCTTTGTCTAACATTTATCCTCCAACAATCAACTTATACGACTATTGGGTTGCTTCTTAAAAATGACACTGATTTATTAATTATTGCGCTCGAATTACCTGATTTTGATTATAACCACAACTCTGAATGCAATTGATTCCCTTTTGAAACCTACTTATACCTGATTCCGCTCGAATTACCTGATTTGTTTACCTTACTGGTTCCTTCATGTTGGGTCTGTAAGGTGTCCCACAATTCTTTGATCATTTTATAGGAGGAGATTCTGATGTATTTGTTATGTCCAATGCCACATATAAATATCTTCTTGGCTTTGGGATTTTTTTGGATGAGCTGAAAATCCTTTTATGTGTATTCTTTTCTTTCTTTTGGCGAGGACGTTGTTCCTTTATCATTCGCGGCCACGGGAATAACTGGCCCCTTCTTAATAAATTCTCATAGTTCTGGATCTTCACCCGTTAACCCCTCGGTGGCCGAATTCTTCTCTTATTCAACATTCATTTTAAGCAAACCAAAAGAAACATAAATATCTAAGCAGTCTCAATTTATAAATAACTACTAAGTGCGGAATACTAATACAAATGCTCTAAAATCTGGTCTAAGTACAGTACAACAACCACTATATACATAAGTCTGGAAATGAGAACTGCAAAAGAGTCTGAAATACTTTCTAGGAATAATGGACATATATCATAAGAAGAGTTTTTGGACTGCGAGTCTGGAACATGGCTCACCTTGGAAACTCATACTAGAAGCCTCGAGGAAATCATTCACGAGGTGCTAAAGTTGATCCTGTAGCAAACTCTACAATCAGAAAAGAGTACAACATGGTATTATAAGTACCAACACTATGTAATAGGCCGACAACAATTAGTTCACATATATGAAGAAAGAATCAACAAGTAAACATGTAAGAAATCTAGAGCATTCACGAAACCAATCAACAATGAAATCAACTCAATATCAATACCAAGTAGTTCACATATAAGAAGAAATTAAGTTTATCAAAACTTTGGGAAAACTTAGCAGAATTCTGGATAGGATTTTTGGTCCAACTTGAGGGTGGTATATATCTTAGCGTATGAGGAGTTATGGAATGCATAACCTATGTAAATTCAAGTTTAGAGAGTATTATTTTAGATTGCAAATCTAAGAAATAAGGCAAACGTTACAGCCCGTATAAAATTATACGACTAGAGATACGGACCATATAATTCATACGGCCAAGAAATACGGCCAGTCTTTTGTAAGTAGGTGGAATTTTCCAGATTTTAAGTGTGATGACCCTCTTCAATTTAATCATTTTAAGCATAGGCCCATGTTCAAGAAAGCTCTAAAGACTTCTCCCAAACACATTCAAATACATCTCCAAGCCGAAATCAACGATCAAAGTGAAGATTAAGGTACTTAGGGTTTCAAAGTGAAGTTGAAGCTTTTCTCTTCTTCTTGTAAAAGCTTTGGAGGGTATTTTAAGGTGAAGTGACTTGGGAATTGAAGTGCTCTTGAATTTTGCGGTAAAATTTCATCTTAGTTTCATGTTTATGAGTTTGTTTGGTAATTATGTTAAGATTTGAGGAGAAGAAATTGGAGGAAAAGTCCAAATATGAATTTGTTGATATTTTGAGTCGTAAATTAACTTGAGCTATAATTGTTAGCATATTTCGAGTATAATTTTATTATAAGGGATAATAGTAATTGTTACACCTCGGAAAATTTCATGTTGTTGCTTAGTAAATAGACTAACGTGGGATAAGAAGTATATGATGTTTCTACAAGTAAAAAGTAGCACTTAACGGTTCTAATTAAGATTCCAAAGATGTTTGAGGCAAGAGAAGAAAGTTAGTTGAAGAATGTCAAGTATAATTCGTTTTTGGTAAGGGGTTTGCAAGTACCGAGCTAATGTTGATTTAATAATGTCTTGAGGAAAAGTTATAATGATCCTTAGGTTGCCAGTGAAGTGCAAAACAAGTGCCAAGAAGGTTCAATAAGGAATGAAGATCAAATGAAACGACGAAAATAATTTCAGAAAAGTGGAGTTATACGACCACTTAGAGGGTCCGTATAACTTTATACAGTCCGTATAAGGGTCTATATAACCCAACAAAAGAAGGAATTTCCCTGATGGTGAAATACGGTCACTTATACGGACCGTATAAGGGTCCGTATAAGTCCCGATGGGCTGAACATTTTTCCAAGTATATAAAAGTGATCCCACTTCTAATTTATATTTTCCAACTTCTCCAATTCTCTCTAACTCTCTAGAATATTCCACTCACTCCATTTATAAGAAGTCAAGGGAAATCAAAGATCAATATCATCAATTCAAGGAAATCAAGTGCAAGAGAGTTCTCTAGGGTTGTTGGAAGTGAAGAAATTATTTGGAGAGGAGCTAGGGTTTTCTCCAAGTGAAGTATCTTCATCAAAAGCCCATCCCTACACAATAAAAGGTGAGTTTTATGATCATTTCATGATATTAAGTATATTGAGGGGTTGAAAGACTTGGATTATGGAAGAAAGTAGAATATGGAGCTCAATTGTGAAAATAATGGTATTCTTGAATAGTAGTTTAATGTGAATCATGACCCTTGATGTATTATGAGTAAAATCTTGTTGTAGATGATACAAATGATGTTAAGGAAGTATAATATGAGAACGCATACGGTGTTATGCCATAGTTATGGTCATGAATCATTTTGGTAAGGAATTGTGGGAATTGAATAACGTTGAACTTGAAGAAGTTGTTGATTACGATATTATAAATGTTGTTATGGATGTTTGGGAGTTGTTATATCATATGGAGAAAGTTGTAGAAACAAAGGAGATGCTACCCAATTTTCATTAGCTTTAGCTTAAGCTTAAGTATGTTTTCGATTATCTAATCTTAGTACGAATTCCCTTGAATGTAGAATTACGAACATGGAAGGAAGCGTTTAGTTGGCAAGTTAGAAAGGCGAAAAGGTATGTGAGGCTAGTCCCGTCATTTTCTAAGTCATGATTCCTATGGCATGACTTCCTTTTTCTTTCCATGACTATCTTACATCCCGAAAACTATGAGTCAATGTTTATGAAGAGCTTCTCATGAGATAAATATAAGTGATGTGTTACGACCATGATAATGATGATGATGAGCATAAGTCTAGAGATTCTAAGGCTGATGATATGATATTCCAATGAAACTAATGATCCTCATATAGTTCTTTGATGTTATCCATTGTTGATAGACTCACCTTAAAATGCTAGTTCCTTCAAGATGAGGCATGATGATTATGATTACTCCATAAAGGAATCGGGGGTCCTCGACCTTACGTCACCCCGATAGAGTTATAGCTTATCCTTGAGTTTTTATGCATGTTTTATGATAAGTATATGATGATATTACTCCATGCCTATATGGCCGGTCAGACACCGCTAAGGCGGGAGACATATACACTATGTCTAGAGGGCATAGGCAGACACCACTAGTGGGCGACATGAGATGTTACCCCGGACGTGGGAGGCCTGGACGCGGGCTAATGATGATCACATCGTACCTATATGGTCGGGCAGCTTATATATGTATACTTGAAATGATGTTGTTTATGATGTAAGCTAGCATGCATTATTCATTTTTACGTGACATTCAGTTACAGGTTGTTTCCTCACTTGATGTCTCCTTATTTCTTTGATATGTTATTATTGTTTGTGCCTAACATACTCAGTATAATGTTCGTACATACCTCCTTTTCTTTTAGACACTGTGTTTATGCCCACAGGTAAACAGGGAGGTGGCCCAAATTCCTAGGAGCTACTCAGTAGATTTACAGGACCACTCCATTATTCCGGAGGTGCCATTTTTGAGATATTATTTGGTGTACATATATTTGGGCTTGACGGGGTCCTGTCCCGTCCTTATGTTTAGCACTCTAGTAGAGGCTCGTAGATACGTATGTGTGGGTAGTAGATGTTCCAGGCTCTCAGCTTGGAGGTGATCCTAGCCAGCGGAGACCACCAGTGCCACGATGTAGCTAGTGCGGTAGACTACATTTAGATGCTTGCTATGCCTGTGGTCAGATTGGGCATATGATGCACGATTGTCCAGCAATAGGTAGTAGAGTTGGGGCTCAGCCCACAGGATCAGCAGCTAGTTCCTCCTCGTCTGTGCGCCTGACAGGGCTGACTCCCCAGATTCCAGCAGGCTGTGGTAGGGGTAGAGGTGGAGCATCTAGTTGAGGTGGCAGCCAACCCCGTATTTATGCTTTAGCCGGACGACAGGATCTTGAGTCCTCCCCGGATGTGGTTACAGGTATTCTATCCATATTTTCTCATGACGTTTATGCATTGATTGATCCGAGTTCTACGTTTTCTTATATTACACCCTATATTAATGGTCGTATTGGGGTGAAACCCGAGCAAATTAAACGATTCGAGGTATCTACTCCGGTTGGTGATCCAGTAATAGCGAGGCAAGTGTATAAAAATTATGTGATTGTGGTGTGTGATCGCCAGACTACAGCTGATTTGATTGAACTAGAAAAGTTAGATTTTGATGTGATTATAAGAATGGATTGGTTATCCTCTTGTTATGCTAATGTGGATTGTAGAACGAAAATAGTTTGATTCCAATTCCTGGGAGAATCCGTACTTAAATGTAAAGGCAATACAGCGTCTCCAAGAGGTAGGTTTATTTCTGACCTTAAGGCAAGAAAGATGATAGCTAAAGGCTACATTTATCACCTAGTCTGAGTTCATGACACCGAAGCAAAGCCACCGACTTTTCAATCCGTCTCGGTGGTAAATGAATTCCGGAATGTATTTCCAGATGAACTTCCAGGCCTTCCTCCCGAAAGAGAGATTAACTTTGTTATTGATGTGTTGCCGGACACCAAGCCTATATCTATTCCTCCTTACCCAATGGCTCCTGCAAAATTGAAAGAGCTAAAGGCACAACTAAAAGATTTGCTTGAGAAGGGATTTATTAGGCCCAGTTCATCACCGTGGGGAGCACCTATTCTATTTGTGAGAAAGAAAGATGGTTCCCTACGGATGTGCATAGATTATAGACAATTGAAAAAGGTAACGAGAAATAATAAATATCCACTTCCAACAATCGATGATTTGTTTGACCAATTACATGGTGCCAAACTGTTTTCCACAATTGATCTAAGATCGGGGTATCACCAAGTGAGAGTTAGAGAAGAAGATATTCCTAAAACAGCTTTTAGAACGAGATATGGCCACAATAAATTTCGGGTGATGCCATTTAGGCTGACTAATGCTCCGGCGGTCTTTATGAATCTGATAAATAATGTGTTCATGCCTCTTTTAGATCTGTTCATGATCGTGTTCATTGATAATATTCTAGTATACTCTCGGACAGAAGCAGAACATGCAAACCATTTACGTATTGTCCTTGGGATTCTTCGGACTCGAGAATTATATGCAAAATTCTCAAAATGCGAGTTTTGGCTAAATTTTTTGACTTTTCTGGGCCATATCATTTCAGTTGACGGCATTCGAGTTGATAATCAGAAAATAGAGGCTGTGAGACTTGGCCAAGGCCTACGACGCCTACAGAAGTTTGTAGTTTTTTGGGATTGGCAGGTTACTGTAGAAGATTTTTGGAAGGAATTTCCTCTACTTCAGCACCATTGACTAAGCTAACCCAGAAATCGGCAAAATTTCAATGGACTGATGATTGTGAACGTAGTTTCCAGGAATTGAAGGATAGATTAACCTTAGCCCAGTCTTGACACTCCCAGAAGGGCCAGATGGTTATGTTGTGTATTGTGATGCCTTTGGTGTTGGGTTAGGCTGTGTGTTGATGCAGCACAGTAAATTCATTGCCTATACTTCAAGGCAGCTGCGGAAACATGAAAAGAACTACCCGACCCATGATCTTGAATTAGCTGCGGTTATCCATACGTTAAAGACGTGTAGACACTATTTGTATGGCGTTCATGTTGATATTTATACAGATCACAAGAGTCGCCAATATATTTTCAAACGGAAGGAGTTGAATCTTCGGTAGAGGAGGTGGATAGAATTATTAAAGGATTATGATGTGAGTATTTTATACCACCCCGGAAAGGCAAATGTAGTAGCTGATGCGCTTAGCCAAAAATCGATGGGTAGTCTATGTGAGGTCCCTCCGGAGAACAAAGAATTAATTCGTGAGCTCCACCAGCTAACTAGCCTCAGAGTTCGTCTAATTGATTCAGTCAAATGCAGGAATTGGTATTCAGAACCCAGCTGGTTCATCCTTAGATATGGAGGTAAGAAAGCGTCAATATGAAGATCCCCAGTTGAGCCACTATAGAGATACATTTCATGAGAAAGAGAAGTCGCCATTTGAAGTTTCTACAGATGGAGTTCTTAGGTGCCGACATAGGCTATATGTTCAAAATGTTGCCGAACTACGTCATCGGATTCTAGAAGAAGCTCATTACTCTCAGTATTCTATTCACCTAGGAGCAAAAAAAATGCATCACGATCTCAAGTTAATGTATTGGTGGGATGGAATGAAGAAAGACATAGCAGAATTTGTAGCTTAATGTCTAAATTGTCAATAAGTGAAAATCGAGCATCAAAAGCCAGGAGAATTATTGCAAGTGATGGAAATTCCAGCCTGGAAATGGGAAGTGATTAACATGGATTTCATTGTAGGTTTGCCTCGTTCTCAATGAAAATATGACTCCATATGGGTGATTGTTGACAGACTCACGAAATCAACTCATTTTCTTCCAGTCAGAACCACATATTCAGCAGAAGATTATGCAAGGTTGTATCTTAAAGAAATTATGCGACTTCATAGTGTCCCGATATCTATTATCATAGATGGAGGAGCACAATTTAATGCTAAATTCTGGAATTCCTTTCAAGAAGGTTTGGGTACTCAGGTAAGGATTAGCACAACGATTCATCTACAAACTGATGGATAAGTTGAAGGTACTATTCAGACCTTAGACAATATGCTACGGGCATGTGTGCTAGATTTTTGTGGTAGATGGGATGATCATATGCCTCTTATTGAGTTCACATACAACAACAGCTATCATTCCAGTATTCAGATGGCTCTGTATGAAGCTCTATATGGAAGGAAGTGTAGATCCCCAATTGGGTGGTTTGAAGTAGGAGAGGTACAACTAATAGGTCAGTAGTTGATTCAACACGCGGTGGAAAAGATCAAAGTTATCCGAGATCGATTGTTGACAGCCCAAAGTCGCTAGAAATCTTATACGGACAACCGTCAGCGAGACTTAGAATTCCAACTTGATGATTGGGTATTCCTGTAGGTATAACTGATGAAGGCCGTGATGAGATTTGGCAAGAAGGGAAAATTAAGTCCTCGATACATTGGACCTTATAAGATCGTCCGCAAGATAGGCCAAGTAGCTTATGAGCTGGACTTACCCCCAGAACATGAATTAGTCTATCCATTTTTTCATGTGTCAATGCTCCGCAAATGTGTTGGGGATCCTACTAGAATCATGCCGTTAGATGATGTTCAAGTGACGGAAAAGTTTACTTATGAGGAGGTACCCATTGCCATACTAGATAGGCAAGTGCGGAGACATAGAAACAAAGAAGTAGCTTCAGCTAAGGTCTTATGGAGGAACAATAACCATGAGAAATGACTTGGGAAGTAGAAGAAAACATGAAGTATAAGTACCCACAATTGTTTCCACCCCCAGAAGAGATTCAAGATGAGACATCAGTATTACAAGGTATGTAATGCTTTTCTTTTTAATGCTTTTGGTCGTGCGTGCCCATAATTTCTTGCTATTGTGTTGTATCCCTGTGAGGCGATGTTATTATGGGCTGTTGTGACAGGATGGTAGCGCTATATTACTGGGGAAACTCTAGCGAAATTTATGTAGTATTCCCGAGAACTTAACATTCGGGGACGAATGTTTTAAAGGGGAGAAGAGTGTTACACCTCGGAAAGTTTCATGTTGTTCTTCAGTAAATAGACTAACGTGGGATAAGAAGTATATGATGTGTCTATAAGTAAGAAGTAGTACTTAACGATTCTCATTAAGATTCCAAAGACGTTTGTGGCAAGAGAAGAAAGTTCGTTGAAGAATGTCAAGTATAAGTCGTGTTTGGTGAGGGGTTTGCAAGTACCGAGCTAATATTGCTTTCATAATGTCTTGAGGAAAGGTTATAACACACCTTAGGTTGCTAGTGAAGTGCTAAACAAGTGCTAAGAAGGATAAGGATTGGAGATCAAACGAAACGATGGAAATAATTTCATAAAAGTGGAGTTATACGACCACTTATACAGTCCGTATAACCCAACAGAAGAAGGAATTTCCCTGATGGTGAAACCGTCACTTATGTGGACCGTATAATATTATACAGACCGTATAATATTATACGGACCGTATAAGGGTCCGTATAAGTCCCGACGGGCTGAACATTTTTCCAAGTATATAAATGTGATCCCACTTTTAATTTCTCATTTTCCAACTTCTCAACTTCTCTCTAACACTCTAGAATATTCCACTCACTCCATTTACAAGAACTCAAGGGAAATCAAAGATCAATATCATCAATTCAAGGAAATCAAGTGCAATAGAGATCTTTTGAAATGGAGCTAGGGTTTTCTCCAAGTGAAGTATCTTCATCAAAATCCCATCCCTACACAATCAAAGGTGAGTTTTATGATCATTTCATGATATTGAGTGGTTGAAAGACTTGGATTATGGAATAAAGTAGAATATGCAGCTCAAATGTGAAAATAATGGTATTCTTGAATAGTAGTTAAACGTGAATCATGAGCCTTGATATATTATGAGTAAAATCTTTTTGTATATGGTACAAATGACATTAAGGAAGTATAATATGAGAACGCATACGGTGCTATGCCATAGTTATGGTCATGAATCATTTTGGTAAGGAATTGTGGGAATTGAATAACGTCGAACTTGAAGAAGTTGTTGATTACAATATTATGACTGTTGTTATGGATGTTTGGGAGTTGTTATATCATATGGAGAAAGTTGTAGAAACAAAGGAGATGCTGCCCAATTTTCATTTGCTTTAGCTTAAGCTTAAGTATGTTTCTGATTATCCAATCTTAGTACGAATTCCCTTGAATGTAGAATTATGAACTTGGAAGGAAGCATTTAGTCGGCAAGTTAGAAAGGCGAAAAGGTATATGAGGCTAGTCCCGTCATTTTCTAAGTCATGATTCCTATGGCATGACTTCCTTTTTCTTTCCATGACTATCTTACATCCCGAAAACTATGAGTCAATGTTTATGAAGAGCTTCTCATGAGATAAATATAAGTGATGTGTTACGACCATGATAATGATGATGATGAGCATAAGTCTAGAGATTCTAAGGCTGATGATATGATATTCCAATGAAACTAATGATCCTTATATAGTTCTTTGATGTTATCCATTGTTGCTAGACTCACCTTAAAATGCTAGTTCCTTCAAGGTGAGGCATGATGATTATGATTACTCCATAAAGGAATCGGGGGTCCTCGACCTTAAGTCACCCCGATTGAGTTATAGCTTATCCTTGAGTTTTTATGCATGCTTTATGACAAGTATATGATAATGATATTACACCGTGCCTATATGGCCGGGCAAACACCGCTAAGGCGGGCGACATATACACTCTGTCTAGAGGGCATAGGCAGATACCACTAGTGGGCGGAATGAGATGTTACCCCGGACGCGGGAGGCCTGAACGCGGGCTAATGATGATCACATCGTACCTATATGGTCGAGCAGCTTATATATGTATACTTTATATGATGTTGTTTATGATGTAAGTTAGCATGCATTATTCAGTTTTACGTGACATTTAATTACAGGTCGTTTCCTCACTTGATGTCGCCTTATTTCTTTGATATGTTATTATTGTTCATGCCTTACATACTCAGTACAATGTTCGTACTGACGTCCTTTTATTTTGGACGCTGTGTTCATGCCCACAGGTAGATAAGAAGGCGGCCCAGATTCCTAGGAGCTACTCTGCAGATTTGCAGGAGTACTCCATTATTCTGGAGGTGCCACTTTTGAGATATTATTTTGTGTACATATATTTGGGCACAACGGGGTCCTGTCCCGTTCTTATGTCTAGCACTCTAGTAGAGGCTTGTAGATACGTATGTGTCGGTAGTAGATGTCCCATGATGACTACATTGTATATTCTTGTATATCATTTTTGCAGCCGTTAGGGCCTATGTATATTTATATATTGCTTTGAAGAGTATATGTGTTCAGGTGGGGTATGATGATTAGCATAATGAGTGGTGCTCGGTTGCCAGCTCCGAGTACCCGTCATGGCCCCCTAGTCGTGTCATGAAAGTAATGTTGTGGAAGTGTTGTATACAAGTGTATATAAGGTTTCTTAACGGTATATCTTTAGATATGGAGAATTTGAGTTTAAAGGAGGTCATATGTGGTTGTTGTGAAAATTGTTGGTTGTGGACCTTGCAGTAATGAATAAGAAATATCGAAAAAGTTGTCCTTTGTGTTTTAGAATCAATTTATCGTTGATGTACTACTAGCGCCATCTAAGTTTATATATGTATATGTATTCCTTGTTATAGGATTGGCATGCTAGCTGTAAAGAACTCGATTGTTGGGTTGCTTGGGCGACTTGAGGTATATAATGAATATCCTTTCTTTTCTTGGCATGATCCGTAGATAATAAGCATTTATTGAACCTTAAAGAAAGAGAACTATTGTTTAGATCTGTCATAGAGGTGTAACGATTTAGGTTTTCTAGGGGATTTTCTTTCCGCTCCTTTTCATTGTTAATAGAAAAGTCAGAAAGAGACACGTTGGCATCCCCAGACATTTCAGTTTATACAAGATAAGAAGCATGCTAAACCTATATTTTATTTAGCCTGGCCACTTGGTTAGTTAGATAGATATGCCTGGCCTACGGGTCAGTGAGATAGATTGCTTGGCCGACGGGTCAATGAAACAGATTGACTGATCGACGGGTCAGTGAGACAGATTGTGTGGCCTTCTGGTCAATGATATATATATATATATATATATATATATATATATATTTCAATTTCCTAGCCACTTGTCAGTGAGATATATAATACTATTTGTTGCATTTCATATGGGATAGATCAGGTGAGATATTCTGGACATTCTTGGGTCTCCAGATTATACCGTTTTCAGTTCTGTTTCAGTTTGAGTTATTCTATAGTCTTACATACTCGGTACATTACTCGTACTAACGTCCCTTTTTTTGTGGACGCTGCGTTCATGGAGACGCTTTAGACCCTTAGGCTGGCTTCTCAGCTCTTGTTCAGGAGCACTCCACTTGTTCCAGAGTTACAGTCTAGTTGGTATGCTTCTTTTGTGTACAGATGGGTACGGAGGGGTCCTGTGCCATCCTTATTATGTTATACACTCAGTAGAGGCTCGTAGACAGATATGCACAGTCAGATGTTCTAGGACTTTCTCGGTCTATGTTTCGTTGTATCATCATTTTGATAGCCTTGTCGGCGTGTATACTTGGAATCAGCTTGATGATGTATGTATATTATCTTTGGGCTTGTATCCCATATAGCTTATGATATCTATGAGTTAGCTTTATGGCCTACCCAGATATGACTATGCGACGTATGTATGTTTAGTGGTGCTTGGCAGGTAGGGCCGGGGTGCCGGCCATGGCCCATCTAGTTTGGGTCGTGACAAAAGTGGTATCAGAGCAGTTCGTCCTAGGTTTTTTTTATGAGCCGTGTCCAGTATAGTCTTGTTAATGGGTGTGCAGCACACCACTCCTATAAACAGGAGGCAACAGGGCATTTAGGATGGTTACCCTTCTTTGCATCCTAGATCGTGCCACAGAGCTGAGCAATGGGGTGTAAAATCTTCAACCCTGACCTCTGTTGTTTTACAGATTGACGACGACTCATTTAGAAAGGATTACAGGTGGTTTGAGGATTGCAATAATGTTAGGGGGAGGATTAAGTTACACTTTGGAGGAGGACCCAAGTGAGGATGTACCCTCAATTGAGACGGACCCATCCGAGATCATATCTTCTATGGAGATAGACCCCTCGGAGATTCAGGATGAATCAGCACTCCATCAACTTTGATACGTGTAAAAAAGCCAAGAAAAGCTCCAATGTTTCCAGTTTCACCTTTGGCCATAGCTGGGCAAATAAGGGAAAGGCCAATGCTGGGAGTTGAACCACAAGCTTCGAATTATAGTAGACCAGTGCAGAGTACCAGGCCTTTCGAGGAACCGCCAAGTTTGCAGCCTAAGGATCCTATTAACCAAGACTTGACAGCATCTTCGGGGTAAGGTTCAAATGAGGGTGGTGGTCAAACCGGACAGGTTAGTCTAGTTGGCACATTTGTAAAAGCTTCGAGTAGCGATGAACGACCGATAGAGTGACAATGGGATGAAGAATTTTCCCAGCCCATGTTTGCACGATTCATGGTAGATCAGGTTTCTAGAGTAGTGCCATGGAGAGACTCACATCCGTCAGAATTTTGGGACCAGACACCTAATAATGGAAGGTGTATTTGTCACTTTGATAAAGTGTTAAAAATTAAGCAAGTATGATTTTGGAATGTTTATGTTATATAACGACGGTAAGTCATAAAGCCCTAATGATTATATTAAGGAAAAATGGGAAGAAGTAACCTTAAGTGGAATATGTGGTCAGACGATGGGTTAAGGTTGTGAATATATTGACAGAACGGTGGATGTAGTAATAAGGCTAATGGTATGATTACACAGGAAAGGTATGAATAAGACATAGTTTGACGAAGAAATTGTACCTACAGTATTACGAATAATGGTTGTTAAAGGGAATCAGTAAGATATGAATGACATGTAAGTAAGGGGAGATAGTATAGTACGAGGGGATGAGTGATGACGTTAGGTACAATTATTGTGCTAATTGAGGGTGGTATCGATATATTAAATGCAATTCTGTTAAGATAAATTATGGAGTATTACTGATGGGACTAAAAGTGAAGAGAAATTTGATGGGATTTTCAGTTGGGCGATAGCAAACGACTGTGGTTATACTATGAGTGGTTAGCAACCTTAGAAGTTTTTTTTATTAATGAGGTATCGATATGATTAGATAGGAGTTTCATTTTCACCTCGAGGTAAGAAGTGGAAAGGATAAGTATATGTTTAAATATGACACTTGAGTGTAAATTATGCAAATGATTTATGAACAGAAAGAGGTAAAACATGAATTATGGAAAAATGGAGAATAGTATTAGTTGTAAGGATGGTGATGCTTAATGTCTAAAAGGTATAGGATACAGAATGCAAGATTCGCCAAGGATAGTTATTATTTGAATGTCTAAAAAGGGATAAGATTAGTTCGAAAAGGTAAGAGAACGATATATGCCACTCAATGAGTTAGGTATCGACTAGGGTCATCTTATCATATAAGGTATTGGCAAGGATATTATACAGAGATATGAGTATAAGGAGGTTTGAATCATGAATTGTTTCACAGGAATGTATAAGACAAGGTAGGACCAAGGTCCGGAAAATTTCTCTCTAAAAAGTTTTATTATCACAGGAATATTGAGTAAGTAGTAAAATGTTGAATAGCTAATGAAGGGAGTGAGTGATGTTTGAAAGAATAATTTGTATGAGGGGCATTGGAGGAGTTTGAAGTCGCAAATTGATACAAATACGCCCTACATTAATGAGATGAACTTGTGTTCTAAAAGAGACATGCCTAAAGAAGTGAGCGTTCAGGAAACAATCAGGGCAAATTTTCATAAATGGAATAGTATATTAGATATCATTGCAGTGATAAAATGGGAAAGCAAGTAATAGAAGAAAGGTGATTTCTGGAAGGACGGTAAGGAGAATTATAAAGATCTCTTAGATGAAAGATTAGGCCCATCCATGACCAGTAAGTCTATAAGGATACGTGACCTTTTACATGTATGTGCGACTGGCCAAATAGACTCGGACAGCGAACAGTTACGATTAAGACTAGTCGCGGATTCGCTGGGAGTATGTACTATAGAAAAGAAAAGAGAAGATAATTCGGATGATAAATACAAAGTATTGGGCTACAACCTTAAGGGGGAAGATAAGACGACAAGAATGGGATCAAAAGTATGCTTGTTAGAAGATGGAAGGATAGCAACAAAAAGGAATCGGGAATCACCTCAAAAGGATAATTATACAAGCAGAATGATAAGGTGCAAGAACGATTTGACGATAGATGTAGTTAGTCAGTCATATGTATGACTAGGAAAAGGTCGGGAGATAGGACTCTAAAGAAGGTTCTACTCGAAGTTACTAGACAAAGATGTCATGAGAGGTCTAGAAATGAAGAAACGAGGAAGGATTGATTACGATGATACTCAGAGTAAATGGTGGACTAAAAAGTAAATATAGATGATATAGCTGCCTCAAACTAGTTGTAATGATACGAAGCCTCAACATCATAATACGGTTAAGAAAGAAGTGATAAGCCTTAAAAAAGGATGAGTTTCACCAAGGTAAACGAGTACTTGACTGTAATCACCTATGATGAGAAAATTATAGACACATATGATAACATGGAGGAAAACTTTTATAGAGGATACGAGAATTTCAGTCATAGAATATTTAGGACGTAAAGGAATTATAGTCTCGCTGTAAGTAAATGGAATAAGATGAACCAAAGTAAGGAACTAAAGGCTAACAGCGGTAGTGAAGAGGGTAATGAGGAGTAAGTTCGTGTAAGACAGCTTCACGGAACTAAGATGAATAAAGATAGATCTAGCACTAAAATGGATATGTTTATTATGGAAGGTGGTAGAAGGGTATAGAGTTATGTGTCGCAGAAATGATATAAGTAGATGGGAAGCTTGTTAAGATCTCTATAGAGATTCAACCAGTGAAGCATGGCATAACCAAGGATAGTAATAGCAAAATATGTTGTATGTGGGGAAAACTGAGTAAAGACATTGTATCCTAGATATGGTATACCTCTTAAACCAAAGGTCAAAAGAGGATTCAGGAAAGGAGTCTCACAGAAAGATGGATTCCTAAAATATCAAAACCAACTTTATGTTAAATATAACAAGGGTAGATGATCTATTCAGAGGAAACAAAGATGTGTCATGAGCTTAGTGTATCGATGAAAAGGGAATATCACAGAGTTCGTGGTTCGTTAATAAATAAACAAAAGCCTGAAGGACCGAGGAAACATGTGGATAGGTCGTTGAGAAATGAAGGAATGATCAATATGGATTTTATAACTATAAAGAATTATGTGAGCTATATGTGGAATTATTCGATTACCTAGTATCTTTGGTTATCCGGTTTAAGTTTTGGAATTTCAATCTAATGGGATTTATGAGATTTGATAAGGAGGACAAGTTTACCCCTAGATATTTTAGCTTTCGCAGGACTACATGCAAAGTGATCCAAATGGCCTACGAGTTAGATTTACCCTCAGATTGGGAATCTGTACATCTAGTCTATCATATGTCCACGCTTCGTAAGTGTGTTGGAATCCTTCCAGAGCTGTGCCAGTTGATAAATTTCAAATTACAAAACAGTTATTGTATGAGAAAGTTCTTATTACCCTTTCAGATCACCAAGTTCTAGATTCGTGGATTGAGAACCAAAGATGTAGCCTTAGTAAAAGTATTATGAAGGAATATGAATATAGAGGAAATGGCTTGAGAAGTTGAGGAAGACAGGGGATTTTGATATCCGCGCCTATTTTGTCAAGAGGGGACCCAGACTGAATCATCACAACCTTCAGGTGTGTATTGCTCCATTTCTTATGATTACTAGTCGTGTAAGGCCATTCTTGTTATTGATTATTGGGCCCCGTGGGGCATTGTATGGTTTTGATTGTTGTGTGGCAGGTTGGTAGTAGTGTAGTTACAAGGGAAATTGTGCCGAAATTTTAACAGAATTCCTGGAAGTTAACAATTGAGGACGAATGTTTCTAAGGGGGGAGGAATGTTACACCTTTTAGTTTTCTACATTAAGATTCGTCGTATATTAGCTGTCTTAATTAAATTACCAGGATTTGCCTTCGAGGTTATATGAGGTTGGACATGTTGAGCTTATGCTTATAAGTGCTTAAGTTCATTTTTGGTAAATTACGGAAAGATTAGAGAACAAGTGAATCGAAGCGGAAAGGTTCGTTAAAAGTTGTAGGAAGGTATTAAGAAAAGGAATCCGGTCTTTAACGATCCAGTCTTAGCTAGCAAGTGTATGGACTCATACTTACTGTAAAATATAGAATATGGACCGTATTTAAAGATTTAAATTTTTTCCAGAGAAGGCAATTTTGGAGATGGTATTATACGGCCAACTATATGGACAGTATAATTTTATACAGCCAGGACGTTGGTCGTATAATGTTATATGGCCAAGGATACGGACCGTATATATATATATATATATATGTGTGTGTGTGTGTGTGTGTGTGTGTGTGTGTGTGTGTGTATGTATGTATTTATATACACCTTACAAATTTTAGCGTTGGTTTTATCAGAGGTAAAATAGCGTAAGACGGAGAGGCCATGGAACCCTTATAAGGTTAAGGAAGACTTTTAGCAAGTGTTAAGCAAGTATCTAAAGGTTCAGGGATCAAGCGAATCAAAGAAATTAAGTTTATCGAAACTTTGGAAAAGCCTGGCAAAATTCTGGATAGGATTTTTGGTCCAACATGAGGAAAGTATATCTCTTAGCATATGAGGAGTTATGGAATACATAACCTATGTAAATTAAAGTTCAGAGAGTCTTCTTTCAGATTGCAAATCTGAGAAATAAGGCCAAAGTTACGGCTCACATAAGATTATATGACCGGAGATACGAACCATATAATTTATGCGACCAATATTTTGTAAGTCGGTGGAATTTCCAGATTTTAAGTATGATGACCCCTCTTTAAGTTAATCATTTTAAAAATAGACCCAAGTTAAAGAAAGCTCTAGAGACTTCTCCAAAACACATTCAATCACATCTCCAAGCCTAAATCAAAGATCAAAGTGAAGATTAAGGTACTTAGGGTTTCAAAGTGAAGTTAAAGCTTGTCTCTTCTTCTTGTAAAAGCTATGGAGGGTATTTTAAGGTGAAGTGACTTGGTAATTGTAGTGTTCTTGAATTTTGAGGTTAGATTTCATCTTAATTTCTTGTGTATGAGTTTGTTTGGTAATTATGTTAAGATTTGAGGAGAAGAAATTGGAGGAAAAGTCCAAATATGAAAATGTTGATATTTTGAGTTGTAAATTAACTTGAGCTATAATTGTTAGCATGTTTTGGGTATAATTTTTTTATGAGGGATAATAGTAATGTTGAGAAAGTGTTGTACACAAGAGTATATAAGGTTGCTTAATGGTATATCTTTAGATACATGGAATTTGAGGTTAAAGGAGGTCATATGTGGTTGTTGTGTAAATTGTTGGTAGTGGACCTTGCGGTAATGAATACGAAATAGGGGAAAGGTTGTCCATTTCATTTTAGAATCAATTTGTCATTGATATACTAGGGCCATCTAAGTTTGTATAGGCATATGTATTCCTTGTTATAGGATTGGCGTGCTAGTGGTAAATAGCTCGATTGTTGGGTTGCTTGGGCGACTTGAGGTATGTAATGGCTATCCTTTCTTTTCTTGGCGTGATCCGTACATAATAAGCATTTATCGAACCTTAAAGAAAGAGAATTATTTTTTAGAGTTGTTATAGAGGTGTAACGATTTAGGTGTGACATTGTATCTTCTGAGGGATTTTCTTTCCGCTCCTTAGTTCATTGTTAATAGAAGAGTCAGAAAGAGACATGTTGACATCCCCAGACATTTTAGTTTATACATGATATGCAGGATGCTATGCATATATTTTATTTAGCCTGGCCACTTGGTCAGTGTGACAAATATGCCTGGCTTATGGGTCAATAAGACAGATTGCCTGGCTGACGGATCAGTGAGATAGATTGCCTAGCCTTATGGTCAGTGAGACATATATAAATTTTTTAGTTGCCTGGTCACTTGGTCAGTGAGATATATAATATTATTATATTGCATTTCATATGAGACAGATCAGGTGAGATATTCAGGACATTCTTGGGTCTCCAGATTATATTGTTTTCAGTTCAGTTTTAGTTTCAGTTATTCTATTGCCATACATGCTCAGTACATTATTCGTACTTACGTCCTTTTGTTTGTGGACGATGCGTTTATGCCCGCAGGTAGACAGGGAGACGGTTCAGATCCTTAGGCTGACTTCTCAGCACTTGTTCAGGAGCACTCCACTTGTTCTAGAGTTACAGTACAGTTGGTATGGTTCTTTTGTGTACAGATGGGTATGGCGGAGTCCTGTCCCATCCTTATTATGTTATGCACTCCAATAGAGTCTCGTAGATAGATATGTATAGTCAAATGTTCAGTGACCTTCCCAGTCTATGTTTCATTGTATCATCGTTTACATAGCCTTGTTGGCTTGTATACGTGGAATCAGCTTTATGATGTATGTATATTATCTTTGGGCTTGCGTCCCATATAGCTTATGATATCTATGAGTTAGCATTATGGCCCGCTCAGATATGACTATGAGACGTATGTATGTTTAGTGGCGCTCGGTAGGTAGGGCCTGGGTGTTACACCTCAAAAACTTTTTGCGTCGTTAGCGTTCTAAGTAAACTAACGTAAGCTTGTAGAGGTCATGGAACCCTTATAAGGCTAATGAATACTATTAACAAGTGTTAAACAAGTATCTAAAGGTTTCGGGATCAAGCAAATCGAAGAAAATAAGTTTGTCAAAAGTTTGGAAAAAGTTGACAGAATTTTGGGTCAACTTTGGAGGGGTATATCTCCTAGTATATTAGGAGTTTTAAGGTGCTTCAAAAGCCTAAAATGAATTTCGTCAAATCTAGTTTCCAACGCAACAAACCACTCATCGGTGCGACATTGGAGTACAAAATTATGGACGTTACAAGCTAGGCGGATAGAGCAGGAAAACTGCCACGACCCGACTCGGGGCCGCGACGAGCACCCGGTGCTAGCCCACCCGGGCACCCTCTTAGCTTACTTTTATGCTTACATCTAGGTGAGCCATATAATTATACATGCATTTCCATTCATTCCTCAACTAGTCCCATTTGGACAACAACACATTTATATCATCATAGGCATCTATGCCACATCAATGTACATGGGCCAACGTGGCCGACAAAATGATATACAAAACATAGGCCGACAAGGCCAAACACATCTACCCATACACACACATGTCTACGAGCCTCTAAGAGTATAACATATCACATTAGCGGGACAGGACCCCGCTATGCCCATAATTATATACACAAAAGAATGAGTACCCAAAAGATATGGCTCCGAAGGAAATGGAGCTCTCTATGTAATCTCTGAATAGGCAGCTATGGATTAAGTCTGTCTCCCTGTGCACCTGCGGGCATGAAGCAGCGTCCACAAACAAAAGGACGTTAGTACGAAGAATGTACTGAGTATGTAAAGCATGAGCAACATCAATAAATAAGCATCATGAACAACAAATGAAATAGCATTGGAGGGGGAGACAATAATATCATCGTCATAGCACTTACCTGCCTTTCGTAGGACTTTCCATTTTTCATACGTATTGTACACCTACGTCATCATCCGTATTCCATAATAGTACTCGTACCATACTTGTGCTCATATTCGTATACATGTCCTTATTCGTATTCTTATACATAGTCTTTGCACATTCATATTCATATTATATACATAGTCATTTCATAGACATAGCATTTACATAGCATACCCGACCTCATAGGATCAGTGTTTCATACATACTTGGCCAACTAAGGCTCAAGGTTACTCATACCTGGCCCTACCAAGGCTTCAGGGTTATCCGTACCATCTGCAGAGGTGTGCGCGCGTTTCGTAATCGTATACATACTTTATACATATTCATATACATATATCCTACCCGGCGTTATAAGCTCGGGGTGTCATTATAGCCCTTCATAGGCATATGTAAGTATAATAGCCCGTAGGCACCTTTAGCATCATTATTATTATCATCGTCATCCCTATCATCATCATTTTCGCTACATCTATATCTTATGCTTACTCGTCATATGGGGTGCGTAGTATAATCGTAGCACATATCAAGGATCGTGAGCTTTTGAGCTCGGAGTGTCAATCATTTGAATACAACATACTCATATAGAAGATTTAAGAGTTTGGCCAAGGAACCATGCCTTATGAAAGAAGGGTTAGCCTTACATACCTTTTCGTCGGACTATTCTACACTTGCACGCTTCTGTTACACCTCGGAAATTTTTCCGTAACTTGTGTGATGAGTAGAACAATGAAGGACTTAAGTGTATGGTGTTTTACTGAGTCGGGAATGGCTAATTTTGCATTTTTGGAAATAATAAAGTTGCAGAAAATGTTTCACCCAGTGGTCGTATATGGCACTATACGGCCCGTAAAGTGATTTACGGACCGTATAGTGCAATCGTCTTTCATTGCGTCAAAAATCTCCAGTTTCTGTTAAGTGTTGAAATGGTTAAATACGACCACAGTGGACGACCTGTAAATCAAAATACGGTCCGTAAACTGCAGTTTACGACCACTGTTCATCCTGACAAAAATTCATTAAACATCAGCTTTTGAGTTATTAAAAGGAACTTAAGCCTCATTTTATTTCATTCTTCATTCATACAACTCAAGAACACTCTAGAACTCTCCAAATACTTCCTCCATAAGAATCCAAGAAAATCAAGGGAAAGCTAAAGATCAACAGCACAAAACCTATGAAATCAAGTGCAAGAACACATCAAGGGATCATCTAAGTCAAGTAATCTCCAAGAAGGTGAAACTAGGGTTTTGTCCAAAGTGAAGTATTGCAACTCAAGACTTGTTCAACAAACATCCAAGGTAAGTTCCATGATATATTCATGTTGTTCAAGGCATTGAAAGGCTTAGACACTTGAAATGTAGAAGAACATAGAAATGGGTCATTCTTAAGTGAATAGTGACATAAACGAATGATAGTGGAATTGAACTACGAATATTGGAGTGTTGTGAGTACAAATACGTTATAAATGATGTTTATATCATGAAACAAGCTTTAAATGCATGAAAATGCAAGGACGAGTCATAAGGCTAATTATGAGGGAAATTGGAGGAAAATGGTGGATTTTGCTAAATGTACATAAACGACGATTGTTGATTTCGTTATTGTGAGTAATGCTATGAATGTTGCGAGTTAATATAAAACATGGGAAAAATAGTATAAACAAGAGAAGCGTTGTCCGACTTCTCTTAGAATTAGCGACGCGTTCTTGTAGTTAGTATGCTAATGTTGATATGAATTCTTTATGAAGGTAACGACGCGATATTGAAGGAGAACGAGTGAGCGATATCTTAGCTAAACAACCAATGTATGTGAGGCTAGTCCCTTCTTTCTGATGGCATGAATCTTGTAGCACGAAATTCCTATTCTCTTCATGAGTTCTTATATTCCGAAAGGCTAAGAGTCTAACTCCTTAATGTCTATATAAGATGAGGAATACGATATGATGATGCTAGTATAATGATGATGTTATGCTAGTATAATGATGATGTTAATTATCGCTTACACTCACCTTATGTACTAGTTCCTTCAAGGTGAGGCAGAGTATCAATAGTTGTTCCATAATAGAATCGGGGGATCACGACCTTACGTCACCCCGATAGAGTAATGTTGATCTTGAGCCTTATGCATGTATTACAATGAGATAAGTATTTTATGATGAGTATATTTTTATTATGAGCATTTTATGATAAGCATGACATGAGCATTTCACACCGTGCCTAGTTGGTCGGGCAGTCACCGCCAAGGCGGGCAGCTATACGGATACACCATGACCTTCGGGCATGGGCAGACACCACTAGTGGGCGGCATAAAATGGTACCCCGGACGCGGGAGGCCCGGACGCGGGCTAATATTATTGATTATCACACCGTTCCGACATGGACGGGCAGCTTGCATATGATGCATATATGTTATGAGGATGAGTATGAGTAAGATGGCACGCATGATTTCCTTTATGATTATCAGACAGATCCAGATATTTGATGTTGATGTTATCACTATATTGTTGATGTTGTCTTTCATTGTTTATGCTTCTCATACTCAGTACAACATTCGTACTGACGTCCTTTCTTCGGACGCTGTGTTCATGCCCACAGGTAGACAGAGAGAAGAGCTTGGCCCAAATCCTCAGTAGCAGTCAGCTGGTTGAAAGCACTCCATCGTCCGGAGGTGCTTAGGATTATCCTTTTGGTATATATATATGCATATTTTGGGCACGACGGAGTCTTGTTCCGTCCATGTATATACAGTATGTTAATAGAGGCTCGTAGATACGCAGTGTGGGTTAGATGGTCTCACAAGACGTTTTCATATGCGTGTATATTATTTTGATGGCCGAAAGGCAATTGTATATAAAGTATTTATGTTTATTTAATTATGATTTTCCTACAACTGGTATGTAAATTGATAAAAGAATATTAAATGAGCAAGATAAGTAGGAGAGTGAGCGGTGCTCGGTAACTAGCTCCGGGTACCCGTCGCGGCCCCTAGCTGGGTCGTGACAGAAGTGGTATCAGAGCAGTTCGTCCTAGGAAGTGTCTACGAGCCGTGTCTAGTAGAGTCTTGTTTATGGTGTGTTGCGCGCCACGCTAATAAACAAGAGGCTACAGGGCATTTAGGAAACCGACCATCCTTCTTCTCATGAAATCGTGCGATAGAGCCATGCTTAGGATTATGTTATTCCTAAAAGTGCGTTATGGTTTCATAAAATGCCGCCAAAAGGAAAAGCTACATCTTCCCAGACGGGCAAAGCTACGACAAAGAGGCAGGCGGAAAGAGAGCCTCCGGCAAATGTAGAGGAAAGCGAATCGCAAAGTGAGGCCGCGCCCAATGTAGAAGAGCAGGGAGGAGCCTCAGCTCCGATTCCTCCACCGGGTGCTTCGGGTCAACAAGTGTCCGAGGCCATCCATTTATTGACACAATTGGTTGCCGCTCAGGCAGGAGGTTTGATCGCTCTTTTCAGTCAGGGCAGGGTTAGAGTTCGAGGGCCCCATGTTCTCAGTATCAGGGAGATTTTAGTCAGAGGAGACCTCCAGTACCGCGGTGTAGCCAGTGTGGCAAATTACATTACGGACGGTGTCGTCAGGGTTCGGATGCTTTTTATGCTTGCGGGCAAGTTGGTCACATGATGAGAGATTGCCCCTCAGCGAGAGATAGTGCTGGGACTCAGCCTACAGGTTCAGCAGCGGGTTCTTCTTCAGCAAGCACGACAGCACAGACTCCTCAGACTACAGCAGGTAGAGGCAGAGGTAGAGGGGGAGCATCTACTTCAGGTGCTGTTCAGCCCCGTGTGTATGCTTTAGCTGGGTGACAGGATCTCGAGTCTTCCCCAGATGTTGTCACAGGTACCCTGACTATATTGTCCGGTGACGTACATGCTCTGATTGATCCAGGTTCTACCTTCTCATATATTACTCCGTATATCGCTGATTGTGTTGGGGTGAAACCCGAGCCAATTAAACCTTTCGAAGTATTCACTCCAGTTGGTGATCCTGTAATAGCGAGGCAAGTATATAAGAACTGTGTAGTCATTAAACGTGATCGTCAGACAAAGGCTGATTTGATTGAACTTGAGATGATAGATTTTGACGTAATTATGGGTATGGACTGGTTGGCGTCATGCTATGCTAATGTTTGTTGCCGGACAAAGGTAGTTCGATTCAAATTTCCGGGAGAGCCCATACTCGAGTGGAAGGGTAATACAGTTTCCCCAAAGGGTAGGTTTATTTCCTAGCTTAAGGCGAGAAAGATGATAGCAAAGGGTTATATTTGTCATCTAGTTCGGGTTCATGACACGGAAGCGGAAGTGCCAACTTTCCAGTCTGTCCCGGTAGTGAATGAATTCCCAGATGTGTTTCCCGACGAGTTACCAGGCCTTCCTCCAAAAAGGGAAATCGATTTTGCTATTGATGTAGTACCCAACACCGAGCCTATTTCTATTCCTCCCTATCGAATGGCTCCAGCAGAGTTGAAAGAGCTAAAGGCACAGCTAAAAGACTTACTCGAGAAGGGTTTTATTAGACCCAGTTCATCACCATGGGGAGCACCGGTCTTGTTCGTGCGAAAGAAAGATGGGTCGCTACGAATGTGTATCGATTATAAACAGTTGAACAGGGTGACTGTGAAGAACAGATATCCCCTTCCCAGAATCGACGACTTGTTCGACCAATTACAAGGTGCTAAGTGGTTTTCTAATATAGACCTAAGATCGGGTTATCATCAAGTGAGGATCAGAGAAGAAGACATTCCCAAGACAGCCTTCAGAACGAGGTACGACCATTAAGAGTTCCGAGTGATGTCGTTTGGGTTGACAAACGCCCCGACGGTGTTCATGAATTTAATGAATAATGTGTTCAGGCCGTTCTTGGATCTTTTTGTGATAGTGTTTATCGACGATATCCTAGTATATTCTTGCACAGAGTCAGAACATGCAGATCATCTAAGAATTGTTCTTGGCGTTCTTCGAGATCGGGAATTGTATGCAAAGTTTTCGAAGTGCGAGTTCTGGCTAAAATCCATGGCATTTCTAGGTCATGTTATTTCAGATGATGGTATCCGAGTCGACACTCAGAAAATAGAAGCTGTGAAGACTTGGCCAAGGCCTACGACACCTACGGAAGTTCGTAGTTTTCTTGGGTTAGCAGGATATTACAGGTGATTTGTAGAGGGCTTCTCATCTATTTCAGCCCCATTGACGAAGTTAACTCAGAAGTTGGCTAAATTCCAGTGGGATGATGCCTGTGAGCGTAGTTTCCAAGAGTTGAAAAACAGGTTGACCTCAGCACCAGTGCTAACACTTCCAGAAGGGTCCGATGGCTATGTCGTATATTGTGATGCCTCCGGTGTGGGAATAGGATGCGTATTGATGCAGCATGGGAGAGTCATTGCATATGCCTCGAGACAGTTGCGACGGCATGAACAGAATTATCCGACTTATGATCTCGAATTGACCGCGGTTATCCATGCCTTAAAAATATGGAGGCACTACTTGTATGGTGTACGTGTTGACATCTATACGGACCACAAAAGCCTCCAATATATTTTCAAACAGAAGGAGTTGAACCTGCGGCAAAGGCGATGGTTAGAATTACTAAAGGATTACGATGTGAACATTCTATATCATCCAGGGAAGGAGAATGTAGTGGCAGATGCACTTAGCCGCCGATCGATGGGTAGTTTATGTGGAGTTCCTTCGAAAAAGCAGGAAATGGTTCGTGAGCTCCATCAACTACCAAGTCTCGGCGTACGTGCGACTGATGCAGGAGATGCAAGTATTAGCATCAATGACCCCACAGTTTCATCATTGTATCTAGAGGTGAAGGAACAACAATATGAGGATTCCCAGCTAAGCCATTATCGAGATCTAGCTCACGAAAAAGAAAACTCTCCATTCGATGTTTCCATAGAAGGGGTCCTTAGATATCGGGGCAGGTTATGTGTACCGGATGTGGCAAACTTACGCCAACGGATTTTAGAGGAAGCACATTATTCCCGGTATTCTATTCATCCAGGTGCAACCAAGATGTACCACGACCTTAAGTTGCTATATTGGTGGGATGGCATGAAGCAAGACATAGCAGGGTTTGTAGCCCAATGTCCAAATTGTCAGCAAGTGAAAGCCGAACATCAAAAGCCAGGAGGTTTATTGCAAGCAATGGAAATTCCTACGTGGAAATGGGAAGAAATTAATATGGATTTTGTGGTAGGATTACCCCGTACGCGAGGGAAGTATGATTCTATATGGACGATCGTGGACAGGCTCACAAAAGCAGCTCATTTTCTCCCCGTCAGGATTATATATTCAGCGGAGGATTATGCTAAATTGTATCTCAAGGAGATTGTACGACTTCATGGTATTCCTTGGGCCATTATCACGGATAGAGGGGCGCAGTTCACAGCCAAGTTCTGGAAGTCCTTTCAAGAAGGTCTAGGTACTCAAGTTAAGCTCAGCACGGCGTTCCACCCACAGACCGACGGGCAAGCCGAGCGCACTATTCAGACCTTAGAAGATATGCTACGAGCATGTGTGCTGGAATTCGGTGGTAGTTGGGATGAGCATTTGCCTCTTATTGAATTTGCCTATAATAACAGCTATCATTCCAGTATCCAAATGGCTCCGTATGAAGCCTTATACGGAAGAAAATGCAGATCTCCAATTGGATGGTTTGAAACCGGAGAAGTACAATTGATAGGCCCCGACTTGGTCCAACAAGTAGTTGAAAAGGTTAAAGTGATTCGAGACCGACTGTTAACAGCTCAAAGTCGCCAAAAGTCTTATGCGGACAACCGCCGACGGGATTTAGAATTTCAAGCTAATGATTGGGTATTCTTGAAAGTCTCGCCAATGAAGGGAGTAATGAGGTTCGACAAAAAGGGGAAATTGAGTCCAAGATACATTGGACTTTATCGAATCATCCGCAAGGTGGGTAGAGTAGCCTATGAGTTGGACTTGCCTTCAGAGCTCGAATCTGTACACCCAGTATTCCATGTTTCGATGCTCCGAAAGTGTATTGGAGACCCCACGAGGATTGTTCCGATTGATGATGTACAAGTGACAGAGAAGTTGACATACGAAGAGGTGCCCATTGCTATTTTGGATAGACAAGTGCGAAGGCTTCGGAAGAAAATGCAGATCTCCAATTGGATGGTTTGAAACCGGAGAAGTCCAATTGATAGGCCCCGACTTGGTCCAACAAGCAGTTGAAAAGGTTAAAGTGATTCGAGACCGACTGTTAACAGCTCAAAGTCGCCAAAAGTATTATGCGGACAACCGCCGACGGGATTTAGAATTTCAAGCTAATGATTGGGTATTCTTGAAAGTCTCGCCAATGAAGGGAGTAATGCGGTTCGGCAAAAAGGGAAAATTTAGTCCAAGATACATTGGACCTTATCGAATCATCCGCAAGGTGGGTAGAGTACCCTATGAATTGGACTTGCCTTCAGAGCTCGAATCTGTACACCCAGTATTCCATGTTTCGATGCTCCGCAAGTGTATTGGAGACCCCACGAGGATTGTTCCGATTGATGATGTACAAGTGACAGAGAAGTTGACATACGAACAAGTGCCCATTGCTATTTTGGATAGACAAGTGCGAAGGCTTCGGAATAAAAAGGTTGCCTCAGTCAAAGTGCTATGGCGGAACAATAATCGGGAAGAATGACTTGGGAAGTGGAGGAAAAGATGAAATATATGTACCCCCATTTGTTCCAATCCCCAGAAGAGATTCAAGATGAGACGTCGACGATATGAGGTATGAATGTTTTAGTTTTATGTTTTTGGTCGTGTGTGGCCATAAATATGCTGATATTGTGATATAGCCCTGTGAGGCGATGATATTATGGGTCGTTGTGGTAAATTGGTAGTGCCAAATTACAAAGGGAACTCTGGCAAAAATTTTCTAGAATCCCCGAGTGTCGAACATTCGAGGACGAATGTTCCAAAAGGGGGGAAGAATGTTACACCTCGGAAATTTTTCCGTACTTGTGTGATGAGTAGAACAATGAAGGACTTGAGTGTATGGTGTTTTACTGAGTCGGGAATGGCTAATTTTGCATTTTTGGAAATAATAAAGTTGCAGAAAAATTTTCACCCAGTGGTCGTAAATGGCACCATACGGCCCGTAAAGTGATTTACGGACCGTATAGTGCAATCGTCTTTCATTGCGTCAAAAATCTCAAGTTTCTGTTAAGTGTTGAAATGGTTAAACACGACCACAGTGGACGACCCGTAAATCAAAATACGGTCCGTAAACTGCAGTTTACGACCATTGTTCATCCCGACAAAAATTCATTAAACATCCGCTTTTGAGTTATTAAAAGGAACTTAGGCCTCATTTTATTTCATTCTTCATTCATACAACTCAAGAACACTCTAGAACTCTCCAAATACTTCCTCCATAAGAATCCAAGAAAATCAAGGGAAAGCTAAAGATCAACAACACAAAACCTATGAAATCAAGTGCAAGAACATATCAAGGGATCATCTAAGTCAAGTAATCCCCAAGAAGGTGAAACTAGGGTTTTGTCCAAAGTGAAGTATTGCAACTCAAGACTTGTTCAACCAACATCCAAGGTAAGTTCCATGATATATTCATGTTGTTCAAGGCATTGAAAGGCTTAGACACTTGAAATGTAGAAGAACACAGAAATGGGTCATTCTTAAATGAATAGTGACACGAACGAATGATAGTGGAATTGAACTACGAATATTGGAGTGTTGTGAGTACAAATACGTTATAAATGATGTTTATATCATGAAACAAACGTTAAACACATGAAAATGAAAGGACGAGTCATAAGGCTAATTATGAGGGAAATTGGAGGAAAATGATGGATTTTGCTAAATGTACGTAAACGACGATTGTTATTTTCGATATTGTGAGTAATGCTATGAATTTTGGGAGTTAATATAAAACATGGGAAAAATAGTATAAACAAGAGAAGTGCTGTCCGACTTCTCTTAGAATTAGCGACGCGTTCCTGTAGTTAGTATGCTAATGTTGATATGAATTCCTTATGAAGGTAATGACGCGATATTGAAGGAGAACGAGTGAGCGATATCTTAGCTAAATGACCAAGGTATGTGAGGCTAGTCTCTTCTTTCTGATGGCATTAATCTTGTAGCACGAAATTCCTATTCTCTTCATGAGTTCTTATAGTCCGAAAGGCTAAGAGTCTAACTCCTTAATGTCTATATAAGATGAGGAATACGATATGATGATGCTAGTATAATGATGATGTTAATTATCGCTTACACTCACCTTATGTACTGGTTCCTTCAAGGTGAGGCAGAGTATCAATAGTTGTTCCATAATGGAATCGGGGGATTACGACCTTACGTTACCCCGATAGAGTAAAGTTGATCTTGAGGCTTATGCATGTATTACAATGAGATAAGTATTTTAGGATGAGTATATTATTATTATGAGCATTTTATGATAAGCATGACATGAGCATTTCACACCGTGCCTAGTTGGCCGGGCAGTCACCGCCAATGCGGGCAGCTATACGGATACACCATGACCTTCGGGCATGGGCAGACACCACTAGTGGGCGGCATAAGATGGTACCCCGGACGCGGGAGGCCTGGACGCGGGCTAATATTATTGATTATCACACCGTTCCGACATGGACGGGCAGCTTGCATATGATGCATATATGTTATGAGGATGAGTATGAGTAAGATGGCACGCATGATTTCCTTTATGATTATCAGACAGATCCAGATATTTCATGTTGATGTTATCACTATATTGTTGATGTTTTCTTTCATTGTTTATGCTTCTCATACTCAGTACAACATTCGTACTGACGTCCTTTCTTCGGACGCTGTGTTCATGCCCACAGGTAGACAGAGAGAAGAGCTTGGCCCAGATCCTCAGTAGCAGTCAGCTGGTTGAAAGCACTCCATCGTCCGGAGGTGCTTAGGATTATCTTTTTGGTATATATATATGCATATTTTGGGCACGACGGAGTCTTGTTCCGTCCATGTATATACAGTATGTTAGTAGAGGCTCGTAGATACACAGTGTGGGTTAGATGGTCTCACAAGACATTTTCATATGCGTGTATATTATTTTGATGGCCGAAAGGCAATTTTATATAAAGTATTTTTGTTTGTTTAATTATGATTTTCGTACAACTGGTATGTAAATTGATAAAAGAATATTAAATGAGCAAGATAAGTAGTAGAGTGAGCGGTGCTCGGTAACTAGCTCCGGGTACCCGTCGCGGCCCCTAGCTGGGTCGTGACAGCTTCCTTCCAATGCTAGCGTCTATACCTTCATTAATATCATAACAATGGCCATTAGTCATTCACATTATGCACATTATCTAGATTCCTTAATTTGCCTCTAATTCACCCATATTCATGGTCATAACATCCAACTTCGTCCATTCGTCTAAAGTGTCTAGTTCATGATCTTAGTACCATTTATAATGCATTCATATCACAACACAACAACATTCATGATTCAATTCAAACTATTCCTCAACATATCACTATTTATCATTCATGACTTACTTGCCCATATTTTCTACAATCCATGTATTTCAACTCTTCAATACCTTAAACATCATGTAAAAATCATGAATCTTACCTTAGAAGTTGTAGGAACAAGCTTTGGTTAACAATACTCCACTTTGAGTAAAACCCTAGTTTTTCTCCATTTGGATTTCTTGACCTAGATGATCTTTCATGATGTTCTTACTCTTGATTCACCTTGTTTTACGTTGTTGATCCTCAAATATCCTTGAAAACTTGTATAATAAATGTAGAGAGAGGTTTTATAGAGAAGTGGTGTAATGTTGTAAAGAAATAAAACAAGTGTTGGTCCCTTTATTTAATGACTTGCAAAATCTGTGCTGAGGTGAACAGTGGTCGTCCATCATGGTTTACGGCCCGTATTGTAGTTTACGGACCGTCCCTCGCGATCGTCTTTAACCATTTCCAGAACCATAAGCTTTGGCTTCTTGCATGGTGATTTACGACCATGGTTTACGGGCCGTAAATCACTTTACAGTCCGTCCTCCAGGTCGTATTTTACCATTTCTCGGCTGCCAGAAAGATGAAGCCTTGCATGGCAGTTTACGACCTGCTAGCTTACGGACCGTATACCAGTTTACGGTCCGTCCTAACACTTTATGACCACTGGGCAGTTGCAATTCTGCAACTTCCCTTATTTCTTAGACTTCTCATTTTAATCACCCACGTCCATGCACATGCATTGCTCACCTTATATCTCATCTTAATTTAGCCAACTTTCTCGTCTCACATCGGATACCTTCGAAATCTCGCCTAAGGTCATCAAACGTCGTTTCTTGCTCATGGACATCATGCACTCATACTTATCACTAGTTCGTTCACTTACGTACCAACGGAAATTTTTTCCGAGGTGTAACATTCTTCCCCCCTTAAGAACATTCGTCCCCGAATGTTAAAGTGCTCGGGAATTCTACAAAAATTTTGCCAGAGTTTCCCTTATAATATGGCGCTACCATCCTGCCACAACAACCCATAATATCGATGCCACACAGGGCCACAACATAACAACATAAAATTTTGGCCACACATGACCCAAAAGAATAAAAGGAAAATATACATACCTTATGATCTTGACGTCTCATCTTGGGCTTCTTCCAAGGGCTGAAATAAATGTGGGTATTTGGATCGCATACTTTCTTCTGCTTCCCATGTCATCTCGTCTCGTTTACTTCTTCTCCATAAAACCTTAACCGAGGCCACCTCTTTGTTTCTAAGCCTCCGTACTTGCCTGTCTAATATGGCAATGGGTACCTCTTCATAAGTCAATTTCTCTGTCACTTGCACATCATTTCCTGGGAAGATCCTAGTTGGATCTCCAACACATTTTCGAAGCATCGAGACATGAAATACTGGATGGACTGACTCCAATTCCAGAGGTAGATCTAACTCATCGGCCATTTTGCCTATTTTGCACACAATCTCATATGGTCCAATATACCAGGGACTAAGCTTCCCCTTTTTACCAAATCTCATAACGCCTTTCATTGGCGACACTTTCAAGAATACCCAATCCTTCACTATGAACTCCAAGTCTCTTCGACGATTATCCGCATAGGACTTCTGACGACTTTGGCCTGCTAACAACCGATCTTGTATAAGCTTGACTTTCTCTATAGCTTGCTGGACCAAGTCTGGCCCTATCAATTTATTTTCTCCGGTTTCAAACCACCCAATTGGGGATCTACACTTTCGCCCATATAAAGCTTCATACGGTGCCATTTGAGTGCTGGAATGATAACTATTATTGTAAGCAAATTCAATGAGTGGCAAATGATCATCCCAATTTCCTCCAAAATCTATCATACATGCTCGTAACATATCCTCAAGAGTCTGAATAGTACGTTCAGCTTGTCCATCGGTCTGGGGATGAAATGCCCTTCTAAGGAAAACTCGGGTCCCTAAACCCTCTTGGAAAGACCTCCAAAACTTAGCTGTAAACTGAGTCCCTCTGTCGGAGATAATAGATATCGGGACGCCATGTAGTTTTACTATCTCTTTAAGATAAAGCTTCGCATAATCTTCTGCCTCATAGGTCGTCCTGACCGGTAAGAAATGAGCTGACTTGTTGAGTCTATCCACAATCACCCATATGGAATCATACTTACGTCGAGAACGGGGTAAGCCTGAAATGAAGTCCATGTTAATCACTTCCCACTTCCAAGTTGGGATTTCTATAGCTTGCAACAATCCACCCGGCTTTTGGTGTTCAATCTTCACTTGTTTGGCAATTAGGACACAGAGCTACGAATTCCGCTATATCTTTCTTCATCCCATTCCACCAATATATAGACTTAAGATCACGATACATCTTCGTCGCTCCGGGGTGAACAGAATAACGGGAACTATGAGCTTCTCTCAAAATCTGGTGGCGTAAACTTGCCACATCGGGAACACATAATCTTCCTCTACATCGGAGAACTCCGTCTCCTGAAATGCCAAATGATGACTCATTTTTCTGAGGGATTTTATTTCTGTACTGCATTAGCATGGGATCCTCATATTGTCGCTCTTTCACTTCTGCTACTAGCGACGAGACTGCTGTATTCTGGATAGTAGCTCCGCTGCTACCTGAGTCCACTACTCGGACTCCTAGGCTAGCTAACTGTTGAAGCTCACGGGCCATCTCTTTCTTTTCTGGTCATACATCACTTAGACTTCCCATCGACCTACGGCTAAGAGCATCAGCCACGACTACCTTTCCGGGGTTGTACAGGATCTCAACATCATAGTCTTTTAGCAACTCTAGCCATCGTCATTGCCGCAAATTTAACTCTTTCTGCTTGAAGATGTATTGAAGACTCTTATGATCTGTGTAAATATCTACGTGGACACCATATAAGTAATTTCTCCATATCTTTAATTAATGGACCACCGCAGCCAATTCTAAGTCATGGGTAGGATAATTCTGCTCATATTTCCGCAATTGCCTTGAAGCATACGCAATCACTTTGCCATGTTGCATCAACACACAGCCTAGCCCAACACCTGAAGCATCGCAATACACAACGTATCCTTCCAATCCCTCTGGAAGTGTCAGAACTGGGGCAGAAGTCAACCGACCCTTTAACTCTTGGAAACTACATTCACAAGCATATGTCAATTGAAACTTGGCTGATTTCTGTGTCAACTTTGTGAGTGGTGCAGAAATAGAGGAAAAACCTTCAACGAACCTCCTGTAATAACCTGCTAAGCCCAGAAAGCTACGAACCTCTGTAGGAGTTGTGGGTCATGGCCAAGTCTTCACGACCTCAATCTTTTGACTATCCACTCGAATACCATCGGCTGCCACAATATGCCCTAAAAATGCCATTGAGTTCAAACAGAACTCACATTTGGAAAATTTTGCAAAAAATTCTCGATTTCGAAGAACTCCAAGGACAATACGCAAATGATCCGCATGTTCTGCTTCGGATCTAGAATACACCAAAATATTATCAATGAATACGATTACAAATAAGTCCAGAAAGGACCTGAACACATTATTCATCAAATCCATAAATACCGCTGGCGCATTAGTTAGCCCAAATGACATCACCCAGAATTCAAAATGACCATATCTCGTTCTGAAGGCTGTCTTAGGGATATCTTTCTCCCTAACTCTCACTTGATGATACCCGGACCTCAAATCAATCTTTGAAAACCATTTGGCGCCTTGCAATTGATCAAACAAGTCATCAATCCTTGGGAGAGGATATTTATTCTTAATCGTTACTTTATTCAATTGTCTATAATCAATGCACATTCTCAGGGAGCCATCTTTCTTTCGGACGAACAATATGGGTGCTCCCCACAGGGATGAACTAGGCCTAATGAAGCCTTTATCAAGCAAGTCCTTCAATTGCTCCTTCAACTCTTTCAATTCTGCGGGTGCCATTCTATATGGAGGAATATATATAGGTGTGGTGCCTGGAAACACATAAATGGTAAAATAAATCTCCCGTTCGGGAGGAAGGCCTGGAAGCTCTTCCGGGAACACATCCGGAAATTCATTCACTACGGGAACTGACTGAAGAGTCGACGATTCAGCTTCTACATCTTGAACTCGCACTAGATGATAAATACATCCTTTCGTGATCATCTTCCTTGCCTTTAGATAGGAAATAAATATACCTTTTGGGGATGCCGCATTACCTTTCCATTCTAAGACTGGTTCTCCCGGAAACTGGAAATGAACCATCTTCATTCGGCAATCAACATTGGCATAACAAGAAGCCAACCAATCCATGCCCATAATAACATCAAAATCTGCCATTTCTAGCTCATGCAAATCAATCATGGTACGACGGTCACAAATCGTGACTATACAATCCCTATATACTCGGCTAGCTATTACCGATTCACCTACGGGTGTGGACACCTAAAAAGGGTTGATCGACTCCGGCTCAACTATAAATTGACCTGAAATATAAGGAGTAACATATGATAACTTGGAGCCCGGATCAATCAAAGAATATACATCATGAGAGAATACCGATAATATACCTGTGACCACGTCAGGAGAAGACACTATATCTTGGCGTCCAGCCAAGACATAAATACGGTGCTGAGGGCCGCTAGTACTGGGACCTCTGCCTCTACCTCTACCATGGTCGACTGGCGCATGTGAACCTGGCCCCGTAGGGCGTACAGATGCCGAAGATCCAGCTACCGACCCTGATGGTTGGGTCCTACCTCTACCATGTACTGAGGGGCAATCACGCATAATATGGCCTGGTCGACCACATGAATAGCAAACATCTGAACCCAATCGGCATTGACCCCAATGCGACTTCCCACACTGGGAACATCGTGGTATAGGTGGCCTTGACTGGCCTGAATCACCTCGAAACTGGGACCCCAAATAACTCTGACTTGGCCCGGGATGAGTAGATCTATCAAGGCTCTGGCCTGAAAATCGTGGAGGTGCACTGGTCATAGAATAGCCCGAATGTCTACGGAACTGTTGCCTGTGTCCGCCTCTGGACTCACTTATTGGGCCCGAAGATCTGGCCCTCTTGCTATGTCCCCTATCATATTCACGTTCACTTCTCCGCTGCTGTAGGCTTTCCTCTAAGTTCTGAGCATGTGCCTGAATGCGTGCAATATCCATACCGTCCTGAAGGGACGCAGTCAAGCATTTGTCCATGAGATGGGGCCCTAGGCCCTTTACAAATCGGTGTACCCTGTCGCCCATATCTGCTACCATGGCCGAAGCATACCTGGCCAAGGTGTTAAAACGGAGGCTATACTCTAGGGCACTCATACTGCCTTGCCTCAAATTTAAGAATTTTTCGGCCCTAGCTCGCCGAACTTTTGGGGGCATATAATGACGGAGAAAAGCATCAACAAACTCTTGCCATACCGGGGGAGGTGCATTTGCTCCCCGTGAAGCCATCCATACCGTATACCACTGAATCGAGACATCTCTCAATCTATATGACTCCACTGACTCAGTGTCCGAAGCATGTATCAACCGGAGCGTCCTTAGCATACCATCAATAAAGTCCTGGGGATCCTCCTCCGGTTTTGACCCAAAGAATTCCGGAGGGTTCAAAGTAATGAAATCACGGGCTCTTGCACTAACAGCCCTATCAGTATACCCTGAACTGTGCCTCTGAGCCTGGGCTGCAACCAATTGAGTCAATAAAGTAATGGCCTCTTTTACATCTTGGCCTGAAGCATTTGGTGGAGGAGCTGGAGGTGCTGGAGCTGGGGCTGAGGCTTCCTCACGCTCCGCAGAGACGGGCACTGTTTGGGAGGACTGAGATTGAGCCGCACCCTGGGACTCACTCTCCTCTACTACCGGTGGCGGTGCTTTCTTAGCCAGCTTCTCTGCCACCGTCTTGCCCTTTTGGGCTGCCGTAGTCTTTCCCTTTCTAGGGATCTCTGAAATACACAACACACGATTTAGCCACAGGAATTTCCTACATCGTAGCTCTATCGCACGATTCTTATGAAGAAACAAGGTCATTATTCCTAAAATGTCCGCAAATTCTTGTTTATAAGTGTGGCGCGCAACACACCCATAACCAAGACTCTACTAGCCACGGCTCATAGACACACCCTAGGACTGAACTGCTCTGATACCACTTTTGTCACGACCCGACTCGGGGCCGCGACGAGCACCCGGTGCTAGCCCACCCGGGCACCCACTTAACTTACTCTTATGCTTACATCTAGGTGAGCCACATAATTATACATGCATTTCCATTCATTCGTCAACTAGTCCCATTTGGACAACATCACATTTATATCATCATAGGCATCTATGCCACATCAATGTACATGGGCCAACGTGGCCGACAAAATTATATACAAAACATAGGCCGACAAGGCCAAACACATCTACCCATACACACACATGTCTACGAGCCTCTAAGAGTATAACATATCACATTAGCGGGACAGGACCCCGCTATGCCCATAATTATATACACAAAAGAATGAGTACCCAAAAGATATGGCTACGAAGGAAATGGAGCTCTCTATGTAATCTCTGAATAGGCGGCTATGGATCAAGTCTGTCTCCCTGTGCACCTGCGGGCATGACACAGCGTCCACAAACAAAAGGACGTCAGTACGAAGAATGTACTGAGTATGTAAAGCATGAGAAACATCAATAAATAAGCATCATGAACAACAAATGAAGTAGCATAGGAGGGGGAGACAATAATATCATTGTCATAGCACTTACCTGCGTATTGTACACCTACGTCATCATCCGTATTCCATAATAGTACTCGTACCATACTTGCGCTCATATTCGTATACATGTCCTTATTCGTATTCTTATACATAGTCTTATCACATTCATATTCATATTATATACAGTCATTTCATATACATAGCATTTACATATTATACCTGACCTCATAGGATCGGTGTTTCATACATACTTGGCCAACAAAGGCTCAAGGTTACTCATACCTGGCCCTACCAAGGCTTCAGGGTTATCCGTACCATCTGTAGAGGTGTGCGTGGGTTTCGTAATCGTATACATACTTTATACATATTCATATACATATATCCTACCCGGCGTTATAAGCTCGGGGTGTCATTATAGCCCTTCATAGGCACATGTAAGTATAATAGCCTGTAGGCACCTTTAGCATCATTATTATTATCATTGTCATCCCTATCATCATCATTTTCGCTACATCTATATCTTATGCTTACTCGTCATATGGGGTGCGTAGTACAATCGTAGCACATATCGAGGATCGTGAGCTTATAAGCTCGGAGTGTCAATCATTTGGATACAACATACTCACATAGAGGATTTAAGAGTTTGGCCAAGGAACCATGCCTTATGAAAGAAGGGTTAGCCTTACATACCTTTTCGTCGGACTATTCGACACTTGCACGCTTCATTTCAATGCTAGCGTCTATACCTTCATTAATATCATAACAATGGCCATTAGTCATTCACATTATCCACATTATCTAGATTCCTTAATTTGCCTCTAATTCACCCATATTCATGGTCATAACATCCAACGTCGTCCATTCGTCTAAAGTGTCTAGTTCATGATCTTAATACCATTTATAATGCATTCATATCACAACACAACAACATTCATGATTCAATTCAAACTATTCCTCAAAATGTCACTATTCATCATTCATGACCTACTTGTCCATATTTTCTACAATCCATGTATTGCAACTCTTCAATACCTTAAACATCATGTAAAAATCATGATTCTTACCTTAGAAGTTGTAGGAACAAGCATTGGTTAATAATACTCCACTTTGAGTAAAACCCTAGTTTTTCTCCATTTGGATTTCTTGACCTAGATGATCTTTGATGATGTTCTTACTCTTGATTCACCTTGTTTTATGTTGTTGATCCTCAAATATCCTTTAAAACATGTATAATAAATGTAGAGAGAGGTTTTAGAGAGAAGTAGTGTAATGTTGTAATGAAATAAAACAAGTGTTGGTCCCTTTATTTAATGACTTGCAAAATCTGTGCTGAGGTGAACAGTGGTCGTCCATCATGGTTTACGGCCCGTATTGCAGTTTACGGACCGTCCCTCGCGATCGTCTTTAACCATTTCCAGAACCAGAAGCTTTGGCTGCTTGCATGGTGATTTACGACCATGGTTTACGGGCCGTAAATCACTTTACGGTCCGTCCTCCAGGTCGTATTTTACCATTTCTCGGCTGCCAGAAAGATGAAGCCTTGCATGGCAGTTTACGACCTGCTAGTTTACGGAGCGTATACCAGTTTACGGTCCGTCCTAGCACTTTACGACCACTGGGCAGTTGCAATTCTGCAACTTCCCATATTTCTTAGACTTCTCATTTTAATCACCCACGTCCATGCACATGCATTGCTCACCTTATATCTCATCTTAATTTAGCCAACTTTCTCGTCTCACATCGGATACCTTCGAAATCTCGCCTAAGGTCATCAAACGTCGTTTCTTGCTCATGGACATCAGGCACTCATACTTATCACTAGTTCGTTCACTTACGTACCAACGGAAAATTTTTCCGAGGTGTAACAAAAACGCTGCCACGGTACCTGACCCAACACACACCTATAAATACCCCTCTAACCCATTAATTTTCATCATTTTTCATCATTTTCTCATCCCCCACACATCTTGAGAGTTCTATAATTTTCCATCACTTTCCATCTTCCATAACATTCCATAATCCTCCATAATCCTTCACAACCTTCCATAATCTTCCATAGCCTTTCCAAATTATTAAGCGAGAACACCAACATCAAAACCTCAAATAAAATCCATGGAAGATAATTGTTCTTGTTTCTCTTCAAGGCGATGATGAACTCGATTTTGGAAAAGGGTGAATAGAGTGACGTTCTTCTACTATAAGGTATGTTCTTCCTATTATTTACATGATTGAGGTGATGTAAAGGTTTAGCAAGTCTTAGAGAGGAAAGAATCATAAGAGAAAAACCATAAAGTGTTAAATTGAAGTTGATGGCCATAAGGTGAATTTGAAAGGAGATTTTGGACTAATTTGAGATTAAATTGAATATAATTCTTTAATTATGGTATGGTGACATATGGTTATGGTTAGTTGAGAAATTTGGAAACTATCGTGTGGGATATTTTATGGAGCCTATTGTTGAGAATATTGTGGTTGATGTTGGTATTGTTGTTATAGTTGTTGGTTGCTGGATTATAATTTCGAGCTAGGCATATAAACAAGGAAGATGCTGCCCGATTTTCGACAGGATATAAAGTAGTTTAATTCGAAAGCTCAGTACGAGTATATGACGATAAGTCTAACGATAGTATGAATTCCTTTGAATGTAGAATTACGAGCTCGGAGGGATAAGCTGTTACACCTCGAAAATTTCCCCGCGAACGTACCACGAATAGACTAACGGAGAATATGGGTATATGATGTTTTAAGGAGAAGGGAACGACGTTTGAAGACCTTAAGTAAGATTTCAAAGGCAATGGGAACAAGAGATAGGTTATGCTCCACAATGGCTAAATTATAGGTTTTGAAGACTTGAAAGTCGCAGATTTGCACTTTGGCCCAGTCGACCGTAAAGTGAAATACGGACCGTAAAGTGGTATACGGCCCGTAAACCACCATGTCGTATTTCAACTCACAAAACATCAACTTTCTGTCAAATGTTTAAATGGTTAAATACGACTTGGAATACGGACCGTAAATTGAAATACGGCCTGTAAACTGCGATTGTAAATCACCATAATCCCCAGTATACCTTTCTGGTTTTGATATGCTTAAATACGACCATGATATACGGCCCGTAAAATGGAATATGGACCGTAAACTGGGTTTACGACCGCTGTGCACTTTAGTCACTGTTCATTTCGGATTAGATTTTAAGTCATTAAAAGGAGACCTAAGCTCATTCAATTCATTTCATCTCCATGATATTTCTCTCTAGAAACCTCAAGAATGCTCTCTACTTTTCATCACAAGAAAAACAAAGGAAATCCATGATCAATAACACCAAACCCATGAAATAAAGTGTATGAAACCTAACTAAAGTTCATCTTTCTCAAGAAAACCCAAAGGAAGTGAAGTAGGGTTTTGGTGCTAGAGGTGAAACTCCACTCAAGACTTGTTCAACAATCATCTAAGGTAAGTTTCATGACTAGACCATGTTGTTTAAGGTATTGGAAGGTTAAGATACTTGAATTGTAGAAAGACATAGGAAATGGGTCATTAATGAGTGAATAGTGTCATGTTTGGATGGTAGTTGGATTGAATCATAAATGTTGGGGTGTTGTGATTATGAATACGTTATAAATGATATTTAGGCCATGGAAATAAGTGTGAAACATGAGGAAACGCGATAGTAAGCTATAACCATAAATGTGGAGAAATTGAGGAGGAATGGTGGATTGTGGTCAATGTATATGAATGATGATTGTTGATTGCAATATCGTGAATGTTGTTGTGAGTGTTGGGAGTTGATATAGAATATGGGGAAAGCAGTATAAACGAAGGAAGTGCTGCCCAATTTTCCTTAGCTTTAGAACGTGTGCATTAAAGGAGAACACGCAAGCAATAGCTTAGTTAAACGTCAAAGGTATGTAAGGCTTATTCCTTTCTTCAAAGGCATGAATCTTTCAAACTTTCCATGGTCCTCCTATATGATGGAACTTATGAGTCCTTAGATATAGTAAATTACATACGAGCATGATAATGATGATAATGAGTTGAAGTATAGAGATTCGATAGTTCATGAAATGATGATCCCGTAACACTGATGATGTCATTATTGTTAACACTCACCTTATGCACTTTTTCCTTCGAGGTGAGGCAAGATACCTCTAAATTCTCATAATATAATCGGGGGTTTACGACCTTACGTCACCCCGACATAGCTATGGTTGTCTTCAAAGTCTAATGTATGCTCTAATGCCAAATGTGAAATGATGTAAAGTCATGGTATGTTATAAGATGATCAATAATGCTAGATTATAATATGCCTATGTTATGTAATGAATATGTCAAGCTATGATGAGATTGAGATACGTTCATGAGATGTGTAATAGTGATGGTTAAGGATTGATTTTGTGATGATGAGATTCCACCGTGCCTAGATGGTCGGGCATGTCACAGCTAAGGCGGGCTGCATATGGTTCCACCGTGCCTAGATGGCCGGGCATGTCACCGCTAAGGCGGGCTGCGATGTTACACCGAGCCTAGAGGGGCCGGGGATGATCACCACTAGTGGGCGGCATATGATGGTTACCCAAACGCGGGATAACGATGAGATATGTGATGTGACAAGATATGTGATATGATGAGAAATGTAATGTGACGAGATATGTGATGTGATGACATATGTACCATGTTTATGTAAAATATGATATATGTAAAAAATGTATTTGCTTATGACACTCTTGCAGGTTATATCTTTCTCTCATGGCTCACGATCCTCCTATTATATTTATTTCATTCTTGTCTTGCATAATCAGTACAATATTCGTACTGACGTCCGTTTTCTTTGGACGTTGTGTTCATGCCCACAGGTAGACAGGGAGGAGAGCTCGACCCAGATTCGTAGTAGCTGTCAGCCGATTGAAAGCACTCCTTTGTTCCGAAGGTGCTTGATTATTCTTTTGTGTATATTTGTATATGTTGGGCTCGACGGGGTCCTGTCCCGTCTATGCGTTTTATACTCCAGTAGAGGCTCGTAGATACACAGTGTGGGTTATGTGGTCTGATAAGGTCACTATGGTGTAATTGTATATATTATTTTGTTAGCCTAAAGGTCTTATGTATATGAAACTATTTATGTTCACAAATGAAGGGTGACTTTCTTATGATTTGAGTATAAAATCGATAAAGAGTGGTTAATGAGCATGATGAGTAGTAGAACGAGCAGTGCTCGGTGGTTAGCCCCGGGTACCCGTCGCGGCCACTAGCTGGGTCGTGACAAAAGCGTAGGTATTAGGAGGCCGGACATGTATGTTAAGGCTAGACCCTTTCTTTCCAAAGGCATGATTCCTTTCTTGTGAACCCATACATGTTTCCTAAAATGTCCTTATTCTCAAAAGCTAGAGATTCATGATTCTTAGAGTTCTTATGATGCTAAAGATAAGTATGTTTTATGATGACGATGATCCTATTTCTAGAAATTCCTATGTTATAATTCCCTACACATTTTTCATAACCTCCTTACTTCCAAAAGTTAGAAGTTCATGATTCTTAAAAGTTGCTTATGATGCTAAAGATGAGATATTTTCCATGATGAGCATGATGATGATGATTTTAATCCTAAAAATCCCAAAGCTTGTGATTTTAATGTTATTATGAGATTATTGATCTTACTTCATGATTTCCTTGATTTTATTCATTATTATTGATCTCTCCTTCTAGTAATTGTTCCTTCAAGGTGAGAAATAGCAATGATGATTATTGTATAATATAATCGGAGGTTACCGACCTTACGTCACTCCAATAGAGTCGTAGCTTTTGATTTGGCTCTCATGCATGCTTATGTTATGTATGATTACACCGTGTCTAAATGGCACGGGCAGACACCACTACACTGGGCGTAGTGGCTGGCTTATAGATTATGATAACACTGTGTCTGTATGGCACGGGCTGACACCACTAGTGGGCGGCGAGTGATTTTTACCCCGGATGCGGGAGGCCCGGACGCGGGCTAATGTTTATGCTATGTATATGTATATGAGAATTGTTTCTTAAAGTTAAGCATGCATGGTATCCACCTTAAGAGGAAATCAGATGTACAGGTTATTCCCCTATTTCATGTTATGCTCTATATTTTTCATTATGTTATTTTCCATGTTCGGTATCTCTTACTATGTTACTATTCTTACCTTACATATTCAGTACACTATTCGTACTGACATCTTTTCTTGTGGACACTGCGTTCATGCCCGCAGGTTCAGGTAGCCAGCCGAGTGAGCCAAACCTGTAAGACCTCTCCTCCGTCTCAGCCAGCGAGCTCCATTTGGACCGAAGGTTCAGCCTTTTGGTATGCTATCTTGCTAATGTATATATATGGGTATGGCAGGGCCTTGTCCTGTCCTTTCTACAGTCTGTATTCTACAGAGGTCTGTAGACCATTGTGTATAGTGGGGATGTCATGTGGCTTTAGTTGTTTTCTCACTTTTGGGGTACAATGTAAATATTGACCGAGTCGGTCTGCGTCACCATCTTTGTTCGTATGCTTATATATAGGTATATTCACATGCATCATTTATAGCAGATGGTATCGATCGAATATAAGTTGAAACGGGCCACCAGGTTACTTTGTTTGGAGTAAGAACGAGTTTGGGGGTGCTTCATCCGTAGTGGTCGGGCACTCGTCACGGTCCATAGGTTTGGGTCGTGATAAAAGTGGTATCAGAGCTGTTCGTCCTAGGGATTATCTATGGGCCTTGTCCGGTAGGGTCCTGTTTATGGGTTTGAAGCCGGCCACAATTATAAACAGGAGGCTGCAGGGCATTTAGGAATCATTGACCTTTCCTTATATCGTAAATCGTGCGATAGAGCCAGAGTCTAGGAAAGATTATTTCTAACCCTCTTTACCTGTAGGTAAGCACAGATTGATAAAGATCAAGAGATCAACCTCAAACAATGGGGGTGCTAAGAAGATCCCTAGAGTAGATTCAGGACCACAGGCTCCGGGACTGAGCACGAGGAGCCTTAGCTATTCCATCGAGACTGATCCCTCTGCGGACCCCGCCACGATTCCCCCAGAATTTCTGACTTCTACAGAGGAGGATCCATCGGAGGACAGCTATGACACGGACCCGTCTGAGGGTTCATATGGGACGCTAGAGGAGGTTATTTTCGAGACTGTACTAGAGTTGACTCCCGCAGCTACTCCTATGGCAGAGCACTATGTCAGGCCAGCTACGCCTGAGAGTGTTACTGATTATTCTAGCCCATTATCTTGGCCGTCAGTAAGCCAGGAGCTGCTCGAATATCCGTATCCCTCAGACTCAGATGAGAGAGATAAGGAGGGCCAGACTAGCAGATGGCGGGAGGGTAATGAGGAGGACAGTTCACTTTATAGCCCTCCAGACCAAGCTCAAGACAGGTCGACTGCAGGTATATGAGTTCTTTACTAAAATTTCTTATGTGTGTACAATTATTGCAGGATATCATTAATAGGTGACAAATAGGAGTCTTAGAGGAACCTATAACCAAAGTACTTATGGATAACTGCGACTAAGATGTTTTGGCCACTACTAGGAATCTTAAATTTAGGAATGGAAGAAATTCGTGTGTTGATCGATGGTTATTATTAAGAGTTCCGAAGGCTAAACCAACATTTGCTCGGTCAGGAAAGTAAGGGATCTTTCCAATCCGGAGGGACATGCATTACAGGAATTTTATTGGGATCCATTAGAACTTTAACTTTTTCTAGGTCATGCAATAAAGGTCACGTAGCAGAGTGGATGCGATCGTACCAGCACTAACGCACCGGATCCCATAAGGACTCTAAAGTTAAGCGTGCTGGGGTGAGAGTAATACTAGGATGGGTGACCCCCTTGGAAGTATACTAAGAGTCCTGCAATTTGGACATAAGAGAAGGATGAGGGACTAGAATAGCCGCAGGGAAACTAGAAGTATGTGAGACCCATGGTTGGAAATTCTAGAAGATCGCGAAGGATGAGGCGTACGAGGTCAAAGAAGAGAAAGAAGGTGTGTCATAGCTCCAGAATTAGGACGAGTTCAAATAGTACTAAATATACCTTATAGGTAAGGCGTTAGTAAAGATGTATATACATGATATTTTATGTGGAGTTATGTAAATTAGTATATGCGCCCCGGTAGTCGATATTGCGATATGTTAAGGATACTGACTGAACAGGGTGTTGAAGTTCAAGTGGCAAGTGTTGCAGGACAAGCTGACATTATTTTCCTTAAAGGTTAGAGATGGATAATCTTGATGAAAAACTCTGGGAAAGGAAGAAAGCGAGTATACAAAAGGAAAAGAGATTAGGATGCCCCAAGGAAAGGAGAAATGTAAGTAACGAAGGCAAGTAAAGATTCCAGGAGAGCTTAGGATGTCGGTCGAGGCAAAGAATTATTTGGATAAAATCTGAAAGAAGGCATAGGAAAGGAATAGAGTATGGTAGCACGGAACAAAACGTGAAAGTGCAGAATTAGAAGAACAGAATTTGATGAATGGGATGGAAGGGAGATAACCACGAATAGGAACGGGAAGTGACAAATAATAAGTAGGTCTTACCATAATGTTAAGGGATTCCCAGCTCTTGAGAGGCAACCGAAGAGATAAATGCACGGTCAAGCATACACGATCACCTTGGAAATGGAAAATCCCTTTAAAGGATGATTTGGATATAGGACGAATCTATAATTTTGAAAGGACATTCTATGAACTTCAGGGTCAAGGATATAACATGGTGAGTGGGGGAGAGCATTTAGGAATAAAGTAACTCAAAATCCTTAACGACGAAAGTAAGAAGGGTACTCTAACGGTTTGGCTGAAGGAAACCGATCAATATTAAGGATGAGAGAGAGGATGATGAGTTGACAAAGTTAACTACGTGATCAGTGACATGGGATAAGAACTTCTGTAAAGAGTGTAGAGATTCGATCATAGAGGAAATAGAATTATACACAGGGATCATTTATGGAAGAAAAAACAGTCGCAGCATCAGAAAGAAAGATGAAGGTGATGAACGAAGAATGGAGAGAGTATAAATAGTAAGAATTTCGTGATAAGAATATGAAGTAGCAGAACACTGGAAGAATTGTGACGCATAGCTGTGATGAAGACAAGTAGTTAAGAAAAATTACAGACAAGTGAGCCAAGCGAATGAAAGGACTAGTAATGGAAATGGAAAGGTATGGGATATTGACTCTTAATGGTACAGTACAGACATAAAGTGGAATAAGGAACCCAGGGCAAGAAGAATATTAGAGATGTTATAAATACAGTCGGGGAGAAAGACGAAGGGTAAAGGAGTAAATCATAATCAAACACTTCGTAAAGGGCGTAATGAATACCGATGTCCCTATTAACTCGCCGGTCCAGGAAATTATTAGTCATAAAAGACAGAGGTGTGAAAAGACGGTAAATAAGGCATCAGAATTGAATCTGACCTGTATAAGTATTCCGAGTGAATACAAGGTCACAATTAACAAGAAGCTAGATAAGTCAAACCATACGATGAAGGAACTCCGGCCTTAAGAAGATCATGAAGGGCGGCGGATAATTATCGAAGATGATGGATACTTGAAGGCTATTAGTATGTAAGGACCCCCTTAAAAAGGGGGTGGGGGAAGAGCATGTTAGACCTGAAAAGAATTATGACATTCCCAAATTCCAAAGGAAGAAATGTATTAGCTTAAGGCCAAAGTTCGAGACGTACTGGCATATCAGGAAGGTATCAGGAGAGAGTAGAAACAGATTGAAAATAAGTACACCGTGAGGCAAGCATAGGAACAAAGTATGATGGAAAAACAAGGGGATTAACAGCTCAAGAGAATGCTTCACGATGACATGAGTTATGGTATTTCTAGATTGTGGTTTGAATCCCTCGTACTGGGGAAATTTGCGCTGCACCTAAAAATGCAGCGACATATCCTAAAGGGTAATAAAGAGAATAAGAAAGGTCTCCAAGCTAATTACAGAGAGAATGATGAAAAATATGATGAACCCAAAGGACACTTTGGATTACAACAAAAGGGAATTTTGGCACTAGAAGGGGTGCAAATTTTAGCAAAAGGAACAATGATTGGCAGTTTGGCAATCTCCAAAGAGAGGAAGAACGACGTTCTTAGGGATGGAAAGGGAATAGTGCCACCAGATATTAGAAAATATTTCAAGAGTCGCTAATTATACTAAATGTGAGAGCATATACTATGAAATTATAAAAACCGTCAACGTGAAGTATGCCCAACCAAAATGGTACAAAGGCAACACCGAAAAGCCAACAAGGGAAAACAACTAACTAAGTGATCACGGGTATAAGGGAATTAAATATAAGTACACTGATGTTGGGAGGAAGTTGTGGTATAGTGAGAAATTGTATTAGCTCTATAATTATAAATTTATACTGTAGGATTTGAGGAAAGGAAATTAAGGGAAGAGTTTTGATAGGATCTCGAAGATGTTCTGCGTTATGAATTAGTTGAACTATGACTATTAGCTTATTATAAGCATAACCCTGCTACTAGGAATAATAATGATGGTGAGGAAGCGTTACGTATATACGTAATTAAGAGATTGTGTTGAGGATATTGTTATAGCTGATCTTGGAAAAGAATTGGGATGGATAGCTTGAGAATCATAGCTGTTAAGAGTAGGGACTTATTAATAATAAAGTACTGTAGGGAGTCAGTGTAAGTGGAATTACGATGAAGTTGTAAGGGATCATAGAGCCTAACCAATGAATTACAAGGAGACAATATAGTGCGTATAAAGGATCAACGAGTATAAGAAGGGATAGCTCGAGGCAGCATCGAAGGAGTAAATAAGGGAGTTGCCCACTAATAGGGAAATAAAGAGTGAGAAAACGAGAGTATTCGCAGGATGGTGAGTAGCCGTGACATAATAAGGGAAGATTACTGTAATGGGGACAGAACGAGACTGGGATGCTAGTTGATTTCTGATTATGTACATGAGAACAAAAGAGCTCCAGCCAGAGACACCATTATCCTCAAGTCTGTGATGCTTGTTTAAATGATTTCTTGGGAGTGCGTAGCCAATATGGGTATTGATGTTGTAGCCTTGTGAGGCATTGCATATTTTGGATTGTTGTGATAGGATGGTAGTGGTACAACTACAGGGGAAGCTCTAGCAAAATTTTTGTAGAAATACCTCAGAGCTTAACATTCGAGGACGAATGTTCCTAAGGGGAGAGGAATGTGACACCTCAGAAATTTTTTGCGTCGTTTGCGTTGTAAGTAAACTGACATAAGCTCGGAGAGGTCATGGAACCCCTATAAGGATAATGAATATTCTTAAAAAGTGTTAAGGAAGTATCTAAAGGTTTCGGGATCAAGCAAATCGGAGAAAATAAGTTTGTCAATAATATGGAAAAAGTTGACAGAATTTTGGGTCAATTTTGGAGGGGTATATCTCCTATTATATTAGGAGTTTTAAGGTGTTTCAAAAGCCTAAAATGAATTTCGTCGAGTCTAGTTTCTAACACAACAAACCACTCATCGATGCGACATTGGGGTAGAGAATTATGGATATTACAAGCTAGGCAGATGGAGCAAGAAAATGCTGCTACAGTAACCGGGTGCTACACTACCGGGTGCTACAGTACCCGACCCAACACACCTATTAATACCCCTCTAACCCATTAATTTTCATCATTTTTCATCATTTTCTTATCCCCCACACTTCTTGAGAGTTCTATAATTTTCCATCACTTTCCATCATCTTCCATAACATTCCATAATCCTTCACAACCTTCCTTAATCTTCCATAACTTTTCCAAATTATTAAGAGAGAAAACCAATATCAAAACCTCAAATAAAATCCATGGAAGATAATTGTTCAGGTTTCTCTTCAAGGCGATGATGAACTTGATTTTGGAAAGGGGTGAATAGAGTGAAGTTCTTCTACTATAAGGTATGTTCTTGCTATTATTTACATGATTGAGGTGATGTAAAGGTTTAGCAAGTCTTAGAGAGGAAAGAATCATAGGAGAAAAATCATAAAGTGTTAAATTGAAGTTGATGGGAAGCAAAATGCCATTTCAAAATGAAGAGGGAGATTTGGTGGATGCAGCTGCTAAAATGTTGACAGATGGAACAAATATTGTGGTTGAGGCTGAGGCTATTAGAATGGGACTAAGGTACTGTGTGGAAAAGCAACTTTTTCCATTGATCATAGAGACTGATTCCATGACCACTAAGAAGATTTTAAAAATTGAATGGAAGATCCCTTGGAGAATTTCAATGTTGGTGGATGATATTAAGAGGATGATGGATGATCAAAGAGTATCTGTGGAGCATATACATAGAGAAGAAAATGGGCTTGCATGTCACGACCCAACTCCGTAGGCCGCGACTAGTGTCTGTGCTGGACACCCAAACGTACCCAATAACCCAACTAGCATATCAACAGAATATTTTTAACTGTACACATGGAGGGTATCTCTTAAACTTTAATCCAACATAGTAGATTTACCCTATCGGTATCGACCTTCAAGACATGTTAAGAATTTATATCTCATTTTCCTCTTCATATTCCTAGAAAAATTTGGGCAGAGGTTCCTCTGTATTTCTTACTATCCCAAAACCTGTACACAGGAAATACCAACCATGCCTCACAGGGCCAACACATATACGTATATACGTATCATATCATATCGCATCATAGCCACACGGGGATAACAATTTCAAATAAAAGTATACATATGTCGGGGCTTACCTCACATGTCCAACTCAAACTGCACCTACTACACTTTCCTGTTTATTTTTTTTTCTTTTCAATCTTCAGCTTCATGTTTCAATCGTATTTCAAACACCTTACCCAGCATACATCTTTCATACCATTACTTACCTGTGTACTGTGTAGCTTCCAATATCATCAGTCGCTGTCTTACGTCGATACCGTTCTCCAGCTGAAATCAGAGGTTAGTAAAAAAAAGGAATTAATTTCCTACAAAGGGCTCTATCGCACGATCTAAGATTCAAAGAAAGGTAACACCCTAAATGTCCTGTAGCCTCCTGTTTATAGATGTGGTGCACAACACACCGATAAACAAGACTCTACTAGACACGGTCTGTAGACACTCCGAGGACGAACCGCTCTGATACCACTTTTGTCACGACCCAACTCCGTAGGCCGCGACTAGTGTCTGTGCTGGACACCCAAACGTACCCAATAACCCAACTAGCATATCAGCAGAATATTTTTAAATGTAAAAATCAATTGGCGTTAGTAATTATCATAAATGAACCGACATAGTACATGGAAGCCGATAAGGCTGTCACAGATCATATCATCCAAAACATATACAGAACCCACACAAATATGTCTACAGACCTCTACAGATTATAACAGAATCATAAGACGGAACAGGGCCCCGTCATACCCCTGAATAGCATACATATATACAATAGCAGTAGACTGTACCAACATATAGGCTCTGGACAAAAGAGCACTCCCAAAATAGCAGAATAGATGTCCTAGGCAGGCGGGTCAGCAAATCTATCGTCTGTACCTGCGCGGCATGAAAACGCAGCCCCCGAAGGAAGGGGGTCAGTACGAAATATGTACTGAGTATGTAAAGCACGGAACGTAGTAAACAAAGTCATAATCGAAGCAGCAGATACAGAAAATGAACTGAATATCCAGATTAGCAAAATGCTGATCATATAGCATAAATAGTATTCGCTGAAAACATATGTCGTACCTGATCCCATTACGGAACAAGATCATAACCGAAACAGAACTTACAGAGGAGTGAGTGTAACATCCGAAGTATCAAATGCATATTTTCAAAACATGAGGAGTGTGTACAGAAACATATACCATATCATATCCGACCCCTGCCAAGGGACTCGGCAAACAGAACGTGGCCACCCCCCGACACTGGTGCAACAACACATAAGGAGCAGAGTAGGGGATAACCTCGTAACATAACATATCATATCAGATGGCCATATCAGATCATATCGTATCAGAATGTGTGTACATGGCACAACATACTCCACAACCCATGTACATATATACCTGCCCCCTCACATCGAGGCACGGCGAACAATGCAGTGGAATACGCTTGACAACATATCCTGGCCCGGGCTCAGTGTGGGAAACATTGAGGCATCCACGAATGGAGTAGTGAGAAACTAAATGCAATAAAAATACCATATATTTCCAGAGACTCAATGAGGCATATCGAATGACAAATCAAACCAATGAAATCGGACAGAATCATAGTAAGTGTATGTCGTATGTCATAATGAGTTACGGAAGAATAATCCTTCTGGGATCATTTTCATATTCCAAAATAGTTTACCAGACTCGAGGGAATCATTAAAACAATTTTCCTTAGTAGTTAAAAGGATAGTTAAAACGTTTCATTTTATATTGTTCGAAAATAAGACAATAGTACACTAAAAGGCAAAGCGGGAATAGTGGGAGACTAAATGAGACACAAAATATCATACCTTTACAGAGATTCAATAAAGTATTTAGAATAAGTATCATTGGTAGTTAGAAGAGTAGTTAAGGCGTTTCCTTTAGAACCGCTTGAAATTAAGTTATAAACACAAAAAGGGTAAAGTCGGAAATAGTGGGCCCACCTCGGGACAACCGAAGCGGTGGGCTCAAATTACGTATATTAAGCTTATGGAGTCACCTACGGAGGCCCTAGGGACATTTCATAACTTTCTAGACAATTTGCGGAAGTTTACACAACTCTGTAACAAAGCGTACTTATAGGGTTCAATTCCATTGAATGAAAAAGGGACAATTTCAACGCGGATTCCGAAAGACAGAATATTTTCCGAGGCTCGAATCCGATCCTAGTACATCTAGGACATGCCAAAAGAAGAATCGGGATAGCTTTACATACCTTTTATGCTTTTTACGCCTTTCCAAGTTCACTTCCCGTTTCGTCCAAAATCTACAAATGGTCACATTTACCAAATGTTAACCCTAAGACTTTAGGACTTAAATATCAAATCAACACTTTTCTACAGAAATTTGGGCAGCATTTCCCCTATACATATAGCATCCCCGAGAATTCAACTCGGCCAAAACAATCAACAACAACCCAATAACAACACTAACAACAACAACAATAACTACAAGACACAATATGGCACAACTAGTTCCCTTTCCAACATACTGCGATACTTCCATTTCAACTTCAAATTTTCAAACAAATCTCAAGGGTTTCACATTCATCATTAATCAAGATCATCACAATATAATTTGGAAGCATTTCATATCAATTCCACAAAATATTCACAAGATATACACAATATACAAACTTTCCACCAAAGTCACAATTCCACCAAAACTTCTAATCTTTAACAAACATTTTCATAACATGTTTCTATCTTCCAACTTCATCAACAATCATCATAATTTACACCTTAACGACTTCATTTCAACAGTATCATAAAATCATATTAGAATGACATAATCTTTTACATTCCATTTCAATGCCAAGTTAAATCATATTACCATCCTTTACACTATAAGGATCACAACAACACAACCAACATATTAAACAAAATTAATTCATTCCCATTCTAATCTCCATATACCACACGGCCAATACCTATATTTCCAACTTCAACCAAATTCATTCAACTTTCATTCTCAATATGAATTCCATCATACTCACAACTAGAATACAACATAAATTCAACTCACCATATGTATATAACATACATACACACACGGCTACATGCCAACTTACATACCCACTTTGTAAACTTCCATATTTCCATACTTTCTACTCATTTCTACATACTACAACACAAACAAACCTTCATAACATAATAACATGGAATGAATTCTTACCTTTTTCTCCAATCTTCTTCACTTAACCAAAGTGCGGAAACGATGAAACGGATGAACCATCTTCCGAAATAATTATACCACGTTGTAGAGGGTACTTGAATTGGTAGGAATACTACAAGAAAATAATTTTTGGAACAAGATTTAAGGTACTTAATTTCCATGGGTCTTGGCCGAAATGGCCCTTTGTTTTTTTTGTTCTTCATCTTTTGTGCTTCTTGAAACTTCTAATGGATAAAGTGATAAATATATGGTCCCTTTCATCTATTTTAACACATGGAAAATTCATTAATTTTTTTGTGGGTTTGGGCCATGGCTTTGGCCGGCCACCCTCTTAAACTTGGGCCTCATTGTTTTTTCTTTTCATTTTTCTTGGGCCAACCCGGTTGGTCCCGAGTTGGGCATAGCCCACTGACCTTTCGACCTTAAAACGTCCATATCTCCTTGTACCGACGTCACCTAGGAACCCACGACCTATGGTTGGAAAGCTAATTAAATTATCTATAACTTCTATCTCTTGGTATTGTTCCAAATTCCAAACTTATAATACCGGTTTTTGCCCCTCCAAGTCAGGTCACCCGGAAACGTTTTCTTAAAAATATTCGTTTGGAGGGCTTCCACTTTGATTTGGCCCAAGGGTCCTTCATGAGTTGTGTTTAACTTTACATATGTGATTCATATAGCTTGTCACGTGTTCCAAAAAAAAATCTTGATGTGTGGGCCCCACCTCATCTTACAAATAATCCGACGTTCAAAAATACGGGATATAACATTGCAGATTTTTTAACTAACTTGGTTTTTGTTTTTGCAGGTTCAGTTCAGTTTCATAATTTTCAAGAATTTCCAAGTCATGCTAAGAGGATTCTGAATATGGAGAAGAGAGGAATTCCAAACTTGAGAATAAGAACCCTTCAAGATAAAGCACCAGATTAATCCTTGACAACAGAACTGTATCTATTACTGAGTACAGTTTGCCAACTGATTGTGAGTATTTGCAGCATCTGTATTAGGTTGGTATCAGTGTGCATGGCTTGGTCATTCCTTAGTATAAATGGTGTGATTCTCATGATCTAAGTAGCAGATTGTACTAATTATGGATCAAGTATCATAGAGACCTTGTTTTCATGCAAAGGATTAAGCTAGGGACAGTTTGAACATTGAATGAAAAGTACAGCTTTTGAAAGATGACTAGGCTGATGAGCAAGATATGTAGAGGAGTCATATTCAAATGTTGTATGGACTAGCATGGACAGATACAGTAACTATATTAAGGTGTCATTTCTTGATATGGAAGCTACACATGTCCAGGCTAGGATTCATGCTCTTTTGACAATGATACAAAGTTGAGAGTGGATTTTTCTTCCATACAGATGCTGGTTTGTACAGAAGATCATAAATATATTTAAGTGGCCGGAAGAATGATTCAACTGATTTGAAACATGTCACCTGTGAGACTTTGAAGGTGTGATAGATGTTATCAAGTCAAGGCCCTTGGATTAATAGTTGTTAATAGTCTGTTTTAAACTAAGATCTGTATTTCCATTTTCCAATTGTTGATTTTCCTTTCTGTTGTTGTTTTATTTATTTGATCAATCACTTTTGGATTGATATGTATATATTTTTTTTATCAATAAATTTCCACCTTTCTGGTGGCTTTGCTTAAAAAAAAAGAAGTTGATGGCCATAAGTTGAATTTGAATGGAGATTTTGGACTAATTTGAGATTAAATTGAATACAATTATTTGATTTTGGTATTGTGACATATGGTTATGATTAGTTGAGAAATTTGGAAAACATCGTGTGGGATGTTTTATGGAGCCTATTGGTATTGAGAATATTGTGTTTGATGTTGGTATTGTTGTTGGTTGTTGGATTACCATTTCGGGCTAGGCATATAAACATAGGAGATGCTGCCCGATTTTCGGCAGGATATAAAGTAGTTTAATTTGAAAGCTCAGTACAAATATATGTCGCTAAGTCTAACGATAGTATGAATTCCTTTGAATGTAGAATTACGAGCTCGGCAGGATAAGCGTAGGTATTAGGAGGTCGAACATGTATGTTAAGGCAAGACCCTTTCTTTCCAAAGGCATGATTCCTTACTTGTGAACCCATACATGCTTCATAAAATGTCCTTATTCTCAAAAGTTTGAGATTCATGATTCTTAGAGTTCTTATGATGCTAAAGATAAGTATGTTTTATTATGACGATAATCCTATTTCTAGAAATTCCTATGTTATAATTCCCTACATATTGTTCATAACCTCCTTACTTCCAAAAGCTAGAAGTTCATGATTCTTAAAAGTTGCTTATGATGCCAAAGATGAGATGTTTTCTATGATGAGCATGATGATGATGATTTTAATTCTAGAAATTCCAAAGTTTCTGATTTTAATGTTCTTATGAGATTGTTGAGCTTACTTCATGATTTCGTTGATTTTATTCCTTGTTGTTGATCTCGCCTTATAGTAATTGTTCCTTCATGGTGAGAAATAGCGATGATGATTTATTCCATAATATAATCGAAGGTTACCGACCTTACGTCACTTCGATAGAGTCGTAGCTTTTGATTGGGCTCTCATGCATGCTTATATTATGTATGATTACACCGTGTCTAAATGGCACGGGCAGTCACCACTACGCTGGGCATAGTGGGCGGCTTATAGATAATGATAACACCGTGTCCGTATGGCACGGGTATACACCACTAGTGGGCAGCGAGTGATTTTTACCCCGGACGCGGGCTAATGTTTATGCTATGTATATGTATATGAGAATTGTTTCTTAAAGTTAAGCATGCATGGTATCCGCCTTATGAGGCAATCAGATGTACAAGTTATTCCCCTATCTCATGTTATGCTCTATATTTTTCATGATGTTATTTTCCATGTTCGGTATCTCTTACTATGTTACTATTCTTGCCTTACATACTCAGTACACTATTCGTACTGACGTACTTTCTTGTGGATGTTGCGTTCATGCCGTAGGTTCATATAGCCAGCTGAGTGAGCCAGACCTGTAGGACCTCTCCTCCGTCTCAGCCGGCGAGCTCCATTTGGACCGGACCTTCAGCCTTTTGGTATGTTATCTTGCTATGTACATATATGGGTATGGCAGGGCCTGGTCCTATCATTTCTACAGTCTGTATTCCATAAAGGTCTTTAGGCAGTTGGGTATAGTGGGGATGTCATGCGGCTTTGGTTGTTTTCTCACTTTTGGGGTACAGTGTAAATATTGACCGAGTCAGTCTACGTCGTCATCTTTGTTCATATGCTTATATATATGTATATTAACATGCATGATTTATGAGATTCTGAGGTAAAGTTTATCGTATAAATGTTATAGCAGATGGTATAAATCGAATATCAGTTGAAATGGGCCACCAGGTTACCTTGTATGAAGTAAGAACAAGTTTAGAGGTGCCTGATCCGTAGTGGTCGGGCAATCGTCATGGTCCATGGTTTGGGTCGTGACACTGGGTGCCCGTCAGGGCCCATCTAGCTTGGGTCGTGTCATTAATATACCTTGTCGTCTCCTTAACTACTCAATGCCTATCCTCCTAAAGTTGCAAATCTAAATTCAAGATGATTCATACTATGGTTAAGTCGTTGAAACTCTCATAAGGTCAACTAAATCAATTGGTAAGCTAACAAAAATCGCACAGCATTTCCCCTATATCATCTGCTTCCACCAATTCCTAAACAACTCCCAAACAACAATAAGAACATCAACCATACCATAGGAAAAAGATTATATACGAACTAGCCTCAAATTTAATCCAAATCCTCCTTTCAAATTCCATCCATAGCCAACAACTACAATCCAACACCTTATAACCTTTCTCCCATAACTATTTTCACATTTAAGACTTTCTAAGCCTTCTTATCAATCCAAAATAACAAATAAAGTGAGAACCATATGTCACGACCCGGCTAGGGGGCCGCGACAAGCACCCGGTGCTACCCCACCCGGGCACCCCCTTATCGTACATAACATAACATCTAGGTGAACCATAAGTCAATTCGTGCTTTTCTTATCGTTAATCTTATTGATCCCATTAGACGACCATCATCATTTAACATATCATAGGCATCTATGCCACATCATAAGTACAAGGCCGACAAGGCCAACAAAAGATATACAAAACATGGGCCGACATGGCCTAACATCTCTACCCACATACACATGACTACGAGCCTCTAAGAGTATGACATATCGTATGAGCGGGACAGGACCCCGCTATGCCCATAATTATATACACAAAAGAATAAGTACCCAAAAGCTACGGCTCCGAAAGAAATAGAGCTCTGCTATGCAATCTCTGAATAAGCAGCTATGGATCAAGTCTGTCTCCCTGTGCACCTGCGGGCATGACGTAGCGTCCATAAATAAAAGGACGTCAGTACGAAGAATGTACTGAGTATGTAAAGCATGATCAACATCGATATATAAGCATAATGAACAACATATGAAATAGCATAGGAGGGGAGACAATAATATCATCGTCATAGTACTTACCTGCCTTTCATAGGACTTTCCATTTTTCGTACGTATTATCACACCTACGTCGTCGTCCGTATTACTCGTACCTTACTTGTGCTCGTATTCGTATACATGTCCTTATTCGTATTCTTATACATAGTCTTATCACATTCATATTCATATTATATACCTAGTCATTTCATATACATAACATTTACATAGCATACCCGACCTTATAGGATCGGTGTTTTAGATATATACTTGGCCAACCAAGGCTCAAGATCATGCATACCTGGCCCTACCAAGGAATCAGGGTTATCCGTACCATCTGCGGAGGTGTGCGCGCGTTTCGTAATCGTATACATACTCTATACATAGTCATATACATATAGTCTTACCCGGCATCATAAGCTCGGGGTCTTATCATAGCCCTTCATAGGCATACATATACATATGTCATAGCTCGTAAGAATCTCTAATCTCATTTTACTCTCATCATCATTTCTATCCTCATCATTATCGTTACATCTACATTATAGACTTACTCGTCATACGAGGAACATAGTATAATCATAATACATATCAAGGGTCGTGAGCTTATGAGCTCGGAATGTCAATCATGTGAAGATAACATACTCGTATAGAGGAATTAGAAACATGGCTAAGAACCATGCCTTAGGAAAGAAGGGTTAGCCTTACATACCTTTCGTCGAACTATTCTACACTTGCACGTTCCCTTCCAATGCTAGCATTTATACCTTCATTAATATCATAACAATGGCCATTAGTCATTCACATTATCCACATTATCTAGATTCCTCAATTTGCCTCTAATTCACCCACATTCATGGTCATAACACCCAACTTCATCCATTCGTCTAAAGTGTTTAGTTCATGATCTTAATGCCATTTATAACACATTCATATCACAACACAACAACATTCATAACTCAATTCAAACTATTTCTCAAAATGTCACTATTCATCATTCATGACCTAGTTGACCACATTTTCTACAATCCATGTATTTTAATTCTCCAATACCTTAAACATCTTGTAAAAATCATGAACCTTACCTTAGAAGTTGTAGGAACAAGCTTTGGTTGATAATACTCCTCTTTGAGCAAAACCCTAGTTTTTCTCCATTTGGATTTCTTGACTTGGATATTCCTTGATGATTCCATTATCCTTGATTCACTTGTCTTAATGTTATTGATGGCTTATAATCCTTGAAAACTCATATAATAAATGTAGAGAGAAGTTTTAGAGAGAAGTGGTGTAATGTGGAAATGAAATAAGACAAGTCTTGATCCTCACATTTAATGAATTGAAAAATTTGTGCTGGGTGAACAGTGGTCGTCCATGGAGGTTTACGGCCCGTATTCCAGTATACGGCTCGCCCTCCATGGGCGTAATTAACCAATTCCAGAACCAGAAGCTGGGCTGCCTTCATGGTGGTTTACGACCATGGTTTACGGGCCGTAAATTACTTTACGGTCCGTCCACCAGGTCGTATTATACCTTTTCCTCAGCTGGCAGAAAGTTGAAGTTTGGCATGTCAGTTTACGACCTGGCAGTTTACGGACCGTATACCAGTTTACGGTCCGTATTTGCACTTTACGACCACTGGCAGAAAGCTGAAGCTTTTGCATGGCAGTTTACGACTGCCAGTTTACGGACCGTATTGAACTTTACGGTCCGTATTTTGCAATATACGACCACTGGGCAGTTGCAATTCTGCAACTTCCCATATTTCTTAGACTTCTCATTTTAATCACCCCCGTCCATGCACATGCATAGCTCACCTTGTATCTCATCTTAACTTAGCCAACTTCCTCGTCTCACATCGGATACTTTCGAAATCTCGCCTAAGGTCATCAATGTCGTTTCTTGCTCATGGACATCATGTACTCATATTCATCACTAGTTTATTCTCTTGCGTACCAACAGAAAATTTTCCGAGGTGTAACATTCTACCCCCCTTAGGAACATTCGTCCTCGAATGTTAAAGGCTTGGGAAATTCTATAAAAATTTTGCCAGAGTTTCCTCTGTAATGTGGCACTACCACCCTGTCACAACAAACCACAATAACGATGCCTCTCATGGCAATAATACAACGGCACTAGAAATTTGGCCACACACGACCTGAATGTATAAAAGGGAAAACATGCATACCTTATGATTTTGGCGTTTCATCTTGGACTTCTTCCAAGGGCTGAAATAAATGTGGGTATTTGGATCGCATATTCTCTTCTGCTTCCCATGTCATTTCCTCTCGATTGTTATTTCTCCACAGAACTTTAATTGAGGCCACTTCTTTGTTTCTAAGCCTACGTACTTGCCTATCTAATATGGCAATGGGTATTTCATCATAAGTTAACTTTTCTGTCACTTGAATATCATTCACTGGGACGATCCTCGTAGGATCTCCAACACACTTCCGAAGTAACGAGACATGGAATACTGGATGGACTGACTCCAAATCTGGAGGTAGATCTAGCTCATAGGCCACTTTGCCTATTTTGCGCACAATCTCATAGGGTCCGATATACCGGGGACTGAGCTTCCCCTTTTTGCCAAATCTCATAACGCCTTTCATTGGCGACACTTTCAAGAATACCCAATCCTTAACTTGGAACTCTAAGTCCCTTCGACGATTATCTGCATAGGATATCTAGCGACTTTGAGCCGCTAACAACCGATCTTGTATGAGCTTGACTTTCTCTGTTGCTTGCTGGACCAAGTCTGGCCCTATCAAATTAGCTTCTCCGGTTTCAAACCACCCAATTGGGGATCTACACTTCCACCCATATAGAGCCTCATACGGTGCCATTTGAATGCTAGAATGATAACTGTTATTGTAAGAAAACTCAATGAGTGGCAAATGGTCATCCTAATTTCCTCCAAAATATATCATACATGCCCGTAACAAATCTTCAAGAGTCTGAATAGTACGTTCAGCTTGCCCATCGGTCTGGGGGTGAAATGCCGTGCTTAGGCGTACTTGGGTCCCTAAACCTTCTTGGAAAGACCCCCAAAACTTGGCTATAAATTGAGTTCCTCTATCGGAGATAATAGATACCGGAACGCCATGGAGTCTCCCTATCTCTTTAAGATTAAGCTTGGCATAATCTTCTGCCGTATAGGTCGTTCTGACCGGTAAGAAACGCGCTGACTTTGTGAGCCTATCCACGATCACCCATATAGAATCATATTTACGTCGAGAACGGGGTAACCCTATAATGAAATCCATATTAATCACTTCCCACTTCCATGTTGGGATTTCTATAGCTTGCAATAAGCCACCCGGCTTTTGGTGTTCTATCTTCACTTGTTGGCAATTAGGACACTGAGCTACGAATTCCGCTACGTCTTTCTTCATCCCATTCCACCAATATATAGTCTTAAGATCATGTTACATTTTCATCGCTCCGGGGTGAACGGAGTAACGGGAACAATGAGCTTCTCTCAAAATCTGATAGCGTAGACCTGCCACATCGGGAACACATAACCTGCCTCGACATCGGAGAACTCCGTCTTCTGAAATGTCAAATGATAACTCCTCCTTCTGAGGGAGTGTATCTCTGTACTGCATTAGCATGGGATCCTCATATTGTCGCTCTTTTACTTCCGCTACTAACGATGAAACTGCTGAATTCTGAATAGTAGCTCCGCTGCTACCTGAGTCCACCACTCGGACTCCTAGGCTAGCTAACTGCTAAAGATCACGGGCCATCTCTTTCTTTTCTGGTCGTACATCACTTAGACTTCCCATCGACCTACGGGTAAGAGCATAAGCCACAACATTTGCCTTTCTGGGGTGGTACAGGATTTCAACATCATAGTCTTTTAGCAACTCTAGCCATCGTCGTTTCTGCAAATTCAACTCTTTCTGCTTGAAGATGTACTGGAGACTCTTATGATTTGTATAAATATCCACGTGGACACCATATAAGTAATGTCTCCACATCTTTAAAGCATGGACCACCGCGACCAATTCTATGTCACGGGTAGGATAATTCTGCTCATGTTTCCGTAATTGTCTAGAAGCATACGCAATCACCTTACCATTTTGCATCAATACACAGCCTAGCCCGACGCCTGAAGCATCACAATAAATAACATATCCTTCCAATCCCTCTTGAAGTGTCAAGACTGGGGCTGAAGTCAATCGGTCTTTCAACTCTTGGAAACTACGCTCGCAAGCATCCGTCCATTGAAACTTAGCTGACTTCTGAGTCAACTTTGTAAGCAGTACAGAAATAGAAGAGAAACCCTCAACAAACCTTCTGTAATAACCTGCTAAGCCCAAAAAGCTACGAACCTCTGTAGGGGTCGTGGGCCTTGGCCAAGTCTTCACTGCCTCAATCTTTTGGCTATCCACTCGAATACCGTCAGCTGCAACAATGTGGCCCAGAAATGCCACTGAGTTCAACCAAAACTCGCATTTGGAAAACTTCGCGAAGAACTCTCAAGTTCGAAGAACTCCAAGGACAATACGCAAGTGATCCGCATGTTCTGCCTCGGATCTAGAATATACTAGGATATCATCAATGAATACAATCACGAATAGATCCAGAAAAGGCCTGAATACATTGTTCATTAAGTCCATTAACACTGCCGGTGCATTAGTTAGCCCAAATGACATTACTCGGAACTCGAAATGGCCATTTCTTGTTCTGAAAGCTGTCTTAGGGATATCTGTCACGACCCAGCCCCGTGGGCCGCGACTGGCACCCTACCTGGGTACCCAGACCAAATCACATATTCATTTACCAAATCCGAACGTATTTCAGAATTTCATAAAAGTCATATCAACATAGATTATATCAAAATATGTCTTAAGCGGTCGCACAAATCAAAATGTCATATCGAATCCAAACGGAGCGGCGGAATAGACATCGCCGGTCATAAGTGCAAATATAAGCATAAGGGCCATTTAGGGCCATCATAACAAACTGACCGCTGTATGACCAGAAAACAAAATCAAACAAACATATATAGGACCCTCGCCCCACATATATGACTACAGGCCTCTACGAATACAAAACAAAGACATATGGCTCAAAACGTAATTTAACATATCATAATGATCGAAGCATATCTCATAGAGGAACGTTTCAAAATCATAGGTTCCATATCACACTTTATAAAAAAGGAGAGCCCAATAGGACAAACAGGGCGTCTCGGGGTTGGCGGGCCCACCTCGGGTCGAATCGAGGCGGCGAACATAATTTACCAACATTTAAAGGCCAAAACGTCATACATAATCATTTTCAAGTGACCCGATCACATTTCGATAGGTTTCGGACATTTGGTTGCATTCTAACCAAAATAGAGCCTTTAGGCTTCAATTGAATTGAATGAATAGTAACTATTCTGTGGATCGGGTTTCGAGGAGCAGACTTGCTCCAGGGGTTCCGATATTGACCTAACATACTAAGACATGCCAAACAAAGAAGTGGGGAGCTTTACATACCTTATAGGCGTCTTATGCTCTCCTTAAAATCAAATCCCGTTTCGTCCAGAATCTGCAAATGGTCAAAATTACCAATTAGAGATTCTTAGGCTTAAAATTTCCATTAACTTGATTTTTGCCTACCGGAATTTCGGCAGCATTTCCCCTATAAATCTAACACCCCCGAGACTTAACTCGGCTCAATATATGTCAACACAACAGCCCATAAGATCACAAATATCATAAGGCACACAAAAGTCATTAAACCGTCGATATTCTTCCTTTCTACCTAAACCAACAACTTTCATCCAAACTTCACAACATCAAACTAACGTCCACATTATCATATTCATTTGTTCATTCAAAGTTATTCAAACTTATTCCAATAACGTTCCAAGCAATATTCATAGGTTCAGGTGATTCGTCATTGTCCATATTCCTTTCAAAACATCAAAAGTTACGACGAACATCCTAACTTGCATTGTTTCATTCCGAATTTACTAACATCAACCATAAGTCACATTTAAAGTCTTTAGCATCATAGATATACAATGATATACACAAATATACCAAAGGTATATACTTTCCCATAACGTTCCGAAATCATTTTCCAACACCTATTCGATTCATCAATCAATCATTTACGTCATAAAGGTCACAACGACGCAACTAACGAACTAACAAATCAATTCCACCTTGCCTTACACACTATATAGCTCACGGCTAGCATACCAAACACACACACACACGGCTTTCTACACACACATCAAAGTTACGTGATTCTCGTCTATTCTCAATCCTTAACACATTCATATCAATTCCATAACATTAGAGGGGCAAAATTCTTACCTTTTCTTGAAAATTCGACTTGCCGCAAACGTGATTCTTGTGCCAAAAAAATTGTATCACGTCAGAGAGCGTCTTGTGCTTGCTATAACTACAAAAGGGACACGATTTTTAGGATTAAAACAAGGCTAGAATTTTTTTCTTGTTGTTGGAAATGGAGTTCGGCCGAGACCCTCAAGAGAGGTGTTCTTCAATTTTTTTGTTTTGTTTTGTTTGATTTTCTTGAAACTTCCAAAGGCAAATCTTGATATATATCTTCTACATGGTCACATGCATAACACATGACCATTAAAAATGGGTTTTGGGCCATGTCTTGGCCGGCTCCCTTCAAGACTTTGGGCCTCAATTTGTTCTAATTTTTCTTGGCCCAATTCATTAAAAGTCCCGTTTTGTAATTCCCGAAACTAATTTCCGAAATTCCAAATTTACCCTCGGCCTTCCCCGATGTCTTAACATTAATGATTTCATAACCAACATAGTCATGTCAACTAGAATCAAAATATTTCCTCATAACACACAAGTCTTAATTATTTCTCGATTCCCAATTATACGAAAACACGGAACATAACATTCTCCCCCCCTTAAGAACATTCGTCCCCGAATGTTAAATTAACCTTATAAAGTCTTATGACCAAGGCGGGGGGAGTTCTTTATTATTAGTGGCATACAAAATTATTTTTATCAACCAACATAACAAACTGAAAGGTTTAGATTACCTGTGGACGTCGGGAACAAGTGAGGGTATTTCCTTTTCATCTCGTCCTCCGCCTCCCAAGTCATCTCCTCCCGATTATTGTTGCGCCACAGGACTTTGACGGAGGGCACTTCTTTAGTGCGTAGTCTCCGCATCTGTCGATCCAGAATAGATATAGGCTGCTCGTCATAAGATAACTGCTCCGTTACCTGAATGTCATCCACTGGAAATATCCTGGAAGGATCACCAATACATTTCCGCAACATAGACACATGAAACACCGGGTGTACGGCCTCCAAGTCGGATGGTAAGTCTAGCTCGTAGGCGACCTCGCCTATCTTTCGAACGATCTGATACGGCCCAATGTACCGGGGGCTCAACTTACCCTTTCTACCGAATCTCATGACACCCTTCATGGGCGACACCTTCAGGAACTCTAACGTCGTCTATCTGCATAAGCTTTCTGTCATCTCTGATCAGCCAATAATCGTTCCCGAATAAGCTTTACCTTATCTATAGCTTCCTGAATCACATTTGGCCCAATCAGCTTAGTCTCGCCCACGTCAAACCAGCCAATAGGAGATCTGCATCTCCTGCCATAAAGGGCCTCGTACGGAGCCATCTGAATGCTGGAGTGATAACTGTTATTATAGGCAAACTCAATAAGCGGCAAATGATCATCCCAGCTGCCCCTGAAATCAATAACGCAGGCCCGCAACATATCTTCTAGTGTCTGAATAGTGCGCTCGGCCTGCCCGTCAGACTGAGGATGAAAAGCTGTACTGAGGCTCACCTGAGTCCCTAATCCCTCCTGGAATGACCTCCAGAAATTTCCCGTAAACTGGGCACCTCGGTCGGTAATAATAGATATAGGGACTCCGTGAAGTCTGACTATCTCTCTGATGTACAATCTAGCGTAGTCCTCAGCCGAATAAGTAGTCCGGACTGGAAGAAAATGGGCTGATTTCGTCAATCTATCAACAATAACCCAAATAGAATCATACCTACGTGGAGTGCGCGGTAACCCAACAACGAAATCCATATTAATCATCTCCCATTTCCAGGCTGGAATTTCCATCTCTTGTAATAATCCACCGGGCTTCTGATGCTCGATCTTAACTTGCTGGCAGTTCGGGCACTGACTAACAAACTCAGCAATATCTTTCTTCATGCCGTCCCACCAATACAAACACCTGAGATCCCGATACATTTTAGTGGAACCAGGATGAACAGAATACCGTGCATTATGTGCCTCGCCCATAATCTGCCGCCGTAAGCCCGCAACGTCCGGTACACAGAATCTGCCGTCATATAATAATACTCCTTCAGGCGAGATCTCAAACTGAGTCTTTGCTTTATTAAGGGCCATATCTCTGTACTGAATCAAAAGAGGATCTTCAAACTGGCGCTGCTTTACCTCCTAAATAATAGATGATTCAGCAACAGCACGAACAGAAATCCCAGAATCTCCAGAATCTGCCAAACGAACTCCGAGGCTGGCCAGCTGGTGAATATCACGAACCAAATCTCTCTTATCAAATGGTACACCAGCCAGACTGCCTACGGATTTGCGGCTAAGCGCATCAGCTACCACATTGGCTTTCCCCGGATGGTACAGAATATCAACGTCATAATCCTTTAGTAGCTCAAGCCATCTCCGCTGCCACAAATTTAGTTCCTTCTGCTTAAAGATATACTGGAGACTCTTATGGTCCGTATAGATATCAACATGGACCCCATATAAATAATGCCGCCAAATCTTCACGGCATGAATTACCGCGGCCAACTCAAGATCATGAGTGGGATAGTTCTTCTCGTGCGGTCTGAGCTGCCGGGAAGCATAGGCTATGACTCGAACGTGCTGCATCAATACACAACCTATCCCAATACCAAAGGCGTCGCAATAGACAACATACCCGTCTGATCCCTCTGGAAGAGCCAATACTGGGGCCGTAACCAATCTCTCTTTCAGTATCTGAAAGCTGCGCTCGCAGGCATCGATCCACTGAAATTTTGCTGCTTTCTGAGTAAGCCTCGTCAGTGGTGCTGCAATAGAAGAAAAATCCTCCACGGACCTGCGATAATATCCGGCCAATCCCAGAAAGCTGCGCACCTCTGTCGGTGTAGTAGGCCTGGGCCAATTCTGTACAGCCTCAATCTTCTGCATATCGACCCGAATACCGTCTGCACCGACAATATGGCCCAAGAATGCCACAGAAGTCAACCAGAATTCACATTTGGAGAATTTAGCATATAACTTCTGCTGACGGAGAATGCCAAGTACCGTCCTCAAATGATCTGAATGCTCCTCGGCTGATCGCGAGTAAATCAGAATATCATCAATAAACACAATAACAAACATATCCAGAAAAGGCCGGAATACCCGATTCATCAGATCCATAAATACCGCTGGAGCATTAGTCAGCCCGAAAGACATAACTCTGAACTCATAGTGCCCGTACCGGGTCCTAAAAGCAGTCTTCGGGATATCTGACTCCCGCACTCGCACCTGATGATAACCTGAGCGCAGATCTACCTTCGAAAAATATTTAGCACCCTGCAGCTGATCAAACAAGTCATCAATCCGGGGGAGGGGATATTTATTCTTAATAGTCACCTTATTCAGCTGCCGGTAGTCGATACACATCCGCAGTGACCCATCTTTCTTCCTAACAAACAATACCGGCGCTCCCCAGGGTGATGTGCTGGGTCTGATAAAGCCCTTATCCAACAAATCTTTCAGCTGCTCCTTCAACTCTTTCAACTCAGCCGGTGCCATCCTGTACGGGGGAATAGATATAGGCTGTGTATCCGGCATCAACTCTATAGTAAAATCAATCTCCCGCTCAGGCGGAAGGCCAGGAAGCTCGTCAGGAAATACATCTGGAATCTCACTGACGACCGGAACAGACTAAAAGGTAGGTATCTCCGCTGCAGTATCGTGCACACGAACCAAATGATAGATATAACCCTTCTGGATCATCTTCTTAGCCTTGAGGTATGAAATAAACTTACCCCTCGGCGATGCTGTGGATCCGAACCACTCTATAACTGGTTCCCCTGGAAACTGAAAACGGACTACCTTTTTCTGGCAGTCAACATTAGCATAACAAGAAGACAACCAGTCCATACCCATAATGACGTCAAACTCAAGCATGTCTAACTCTACCAAATCATCCTTAGTGCTACAATCATAAATGGTCACAGAACAATCCCTATAGATCTGTCTCGCCACAATAAAATCCCCAACCGGCGTAGCTACCTCAAATGGCTCTATAGGCTCAGACACTATCCCAATTTTACTAGCAACGAGCGGGGAAATATATGATAAAGTAGAACCAGGGTCAATCAATGCATATACAGATCTGGAGAAAACCAGTAATGTACCTGTGACGACGTTTGGCGAAGCCTCCTGATCCTGGCGGCTGGCCAAAGCATATATGCGGTTCGAGGGACCGCTAGAACCTAAAACGCCACCGCGGCCTCGACCGCGTCCTGCCGGTGCTGGCATACCTCGCCCTCCAGGGCGTGCAACAGATGGAGCAGATGATGAACCGACGGCTGACCCTGTCGGCAGAGCCACACTACCAGAACCGCTGGCCAACGGACAATCACTCATAAAATGGCCCTGACCACCGCACGAAAAACAAGCTCCAGTAGCTCGATAACACTTCCCAGGATGAGACTTCCCGCAATGAGAACAACGGGGCCTGGGTGGTCTGGTCTGGCTGGGACCTCTAGTCATCTGTGAACCTGCCGCTCTGGAGCTCTGACCGGCCCCAGACGGTCCCGCACTGTCAAATCTCCGGCTGCCTGACTGAGTACTCCGACCGGACGGAGGTAGCTGTCTGCCTGACTGCTGCTGCTGAGGCTGTCCGCCTCGAGAATCTCCAGAATAACCTGCGGACCTAGCCCTCTTGGGCGGCCTCCTGTCCCTATCTCTACTAGAATGATCAGACCTATGACGGTCCTCCATACCCATCGCATAGGCATGAAGTCGGGCAATGTCCATATCTGTCTGCAATGACACTGCCATACAACCATCGATCAAATACTGATCCAATCCCATAACATATCTGTGCATCCGATCGGACATATCTGCTACTACGGCCGGTGCATATCGGGCCAGAGAATCAAACTCAAGATTATACTCGCGAACACTCCGACCCCTCTGCTGCAGATGTAAAAATCGGTCAGCCCGCGCCCGCCGTAACTCTGGGGGCAGAAAGTGGCGGGTGAATGCTGTCACAAACTGATCCCACGTAGCTGGAGAAGCACCCTCACCCCTAGATAACTCCCAAGTCTCGTACCAGTGAGTGGCAACATCTCGAAGTCTGTGCGAAGCCAGTTCGACCGACTCGGTCTCTGAAGCCGTGACCAAGTCCAGTGAGCGCCGCATCCCCCGAATAAAGTCGTGGGGGTCCTCGTCGGGCTTAGACCCGAAAAACGCTGGAGGGCCACATAATAAAAACTCCCGAACTCTCAGGTTGTCCCGCCTGTCATCATCATCATCGTCCTTCCGCCCGCGTCTGCGAGCCTGTCCTGCCACCAGTGTAGTCAGCAACTGTACAGCCTCCCTCAGGGTCCTATCCTCCGCGCCTGGCTGAGGAGCTGGAGTCTCAGGAGCGGGTACACGGACCTCTGGAGCTGCTGAAGGTCCTGCTCCAGGCTGTACTAGTGGGGGTGTAGCAGACCCCTCAGAATGAGGCACAACCTCAGGCAAATCATAAACACGAGCCCGGGTAGATCGCTGTGCCTGACTGGTCTCTCCCATCCTCGCTTTGCCCTACTGGGCCGCCGTTGCCTTCTTCGGAGGCATCACTGCAAACACAATAACGGGTCAGATCAGGATGACCCTAATAGCACAGCTCTATCGCACGATCTAAGATTCCAAAGAAAGTAACATCCTAAATGCCCTGTAGTTCCCTGTTTATAGATGTGGTGCACAACACATCGATAAACAAAACTCTACGAGACACGGCCTGTAGGCATTCCGAGGACAGACTGCTCTGATACCACTTTTGTCACGACCCAGCCCCGTGGGCCGCGACTGGCACCCAACCTGGGTACCCAGACCAAATCACATATTCATTTACCAAATCCGAACGTATTTCAGAATTTCATAAAAGTCATATCAACATAGATTATATCAAAATATGTCTTAAGCGGTCGCACAAATCAAAATGTCATATCGAATCCAAACGGAGCGGCGGAATAGACATCGCCGGTCATAAGTGCAAATATAAGCATAAGGGCCATTTAGGGCCATCATAACAAACTGACCGCTGTAAGACCAGAAAACAAAATCAAACAAACATATATAGGACCCTCGCCCCACATATATGACTACAGGCCTCTACGAATACAAAACAAAGACATATGGCTCAAAACGTAATTTAACATATCATAATGATCGAAGCATATCTCATAGAGGAACGTTTCGAAATCATAGGTTCCATATCACACTTTATCAAAAAGGAGAGCCCAATAGGACAAACAGGGCGTCTCGGGGTTGGCGGGCCCACCTCGGGTCGAATCGAGGCGGCGAACATAATTTACCAACATTTAAAGGCCAAAAGGTCATACATAATCATTTTTAAGTGACCCGATCACATTTCGATAGGTTTCGGACATTTGGTTGCATTTTAACCAAAATAGAGCCTTTAGGCTTCAATTGAATTGAATGAATAGTAACTATTTTGTGGATCGGGTTTCGAGGAGCAGACTTGCTCCAGGGGTTCCGATATTCACCTAACATACTAAGACATGCCAAACGAAGAAGTGGGGAGCTTTACATACCTTATAGGCGTCTTATGCTCTCCTTAAATTCAAATCCCGTTTCGTCCAGAATCTGCAAATGGTCAAAATTACCAATTAGAGATTCTTAGGCTTAAAATTTCCATTAACTTGATTTTTGCCTACCGGAATTTCGGCAGCATTTCCCCTATAAATCTAACACCCCCGAGACTTAACTCGGCTCAATATATGTCAACACAACAGCCCATAAGATCACAAATATCATAAGGCACACAAAAGTCATTAAAGCGTCGATATTCTTCCTTTCTACCTAAACCAACAACTTTCATCCAAACTTCACAACATCAAACTAACGTCCACATTATCATATTCATTTGTTCATTCAAAGTTATTCAAACTTATTCCAATAACGTTCCAAGCAATATTCATAGGTTCAGGTGATTCGTCATTGTCCATATTCCTTTCAAAACATCAAAAGTTACGACGAACATCCTAACTTGCATTGTTTCATTCCGAATTTACTAACATCAACCATAAGTCACATTTAATGTCTTTAGCATCATAGATATACAATGATATACGCAAATATACCAAAGGTATATACTTTCCCATAACGTTCCGAAATCATTTTCCAACACCTATTCGATTCATCAATCAATCATTTACGTCATAAAGGTCACAATGACGCAACTAACGAACTAACAAATCAATTCCACCTTGCCTTACACACTATATAGCTCACGGCTAGCATACCAAACACACACACACACGGCTTTCTACACACACATCAAAGTTACGGGATTCTCGTCTATTCTCAATCCTTAACACATTCATATCAATTCCATAACATTAGAGGGGCAAAATTCTTACCTTTTCTTGAAAATCTGACTTGCCGCAAACGTGATTCTTGTGCCAAACAAATTGTATCACGTCGGAGAGCTTCTTGTGCTTGCTATAACGACAAAAGGGACACGATTTTTAGGATTAAAACAAGGCTAGAATTTTTTTTCTTGTTGTTGGAAATGGAGTTCGGCCGAGAGCCTCAAGAGAGGTGTTCTTCAATTTTTTTGTTTTGTTTTTTTTGATTTTCTTGAAACTTCCAAAGGCAAATCTTGATATATATCTTCTACATGGTCACATGCATAACACATGACCATTAAAAATGGGTTTTGGGCCATGTCTTGGCCGGCTCCCTTCAAGACTTTGGGCCTCAATTTGTTCTAATTTTTCTTGGCCCAATTCATTAAAAGTCCCGTTTTGTAATTCCCGAAACTAATTTCCGAAATTCCAAATTTACCCTCGGCCTTCCCCGATGTCTTAACATTAATGATTTCATAACCAACATAGTCATGTCAACTAGAATCAAAATATTTCCTCATAACACACAAGTCTTAATTATTTCTCGATTCCCAATTATACGAAAACACGGAACATAACAATATCTTTCTCCCTAACTCTTACTTGGTGATACCCGGACCTCAAATCAATCTTTGAAAACCATTTGGCACCTTGCAATTGATCAAATAAATCATCAATCCTCAGGAGGGGATACTTGTTCTTAATTGTCACTTTATTCAATTGCCGATAATCAATGCACATTCTCAAGGAGCCATCCTTCTTCCGGACGAACAATACGGGTGCTCCCCACAGGGATGAACTAGGCCTAATGAAGCCTTTTTCAAGCAAGTCTTTCAATTGCTCCTTCAACTCTTTCAACTCTGCGGGCGCCATCCTATAGGGAGGAATAGATATGGGATTTGTGTCTTGCAACACATTCAATCGCAAAATCAATCTCTCGCTCGGGAGGAAGGCCTGGAAGCTCTTCTGGGAACACATTCGGAAATTCGTTCACTACTGGAACTGACTGAAGAGTCGGCGACTCAGCTTCTACATCTTGAACTTGCACTAGGTGATAAATACACCCTTCGTGATCATCTTTCTTGCCTTTAGATAGGAAATAAACCTACCTTTTGGTGATGCCGAATTTCCTTTCCACTCTAAGACTGGTTCTCCCGGAAATTGGAAACGAACCATTTTCATTCTACAATCAACATTGGCATAACAAGAAGCCAACTAATCCATGCCCATAATGATATCAAAATCTACCATCTCTAGCTCATGCAAATCAATCAGGGTACGACGATCACAAATCAAAATCACACAATTCCTATATACTCGGCTAGCTATTACCGATTCACTCACGGGTGTAGACACCTCAAAAGTCTTGATAAATCGACCCGCAATATATGGAGTAACATATGATAATGTGGAGCTCGGATCAATCAAAGCATATACATCATGAGAGAATACCGATAATATACCTGTGACCACGTCAGGAGAAGACTCAAGATCTTGGCATCCAGCCAAAGCATAAATACGGTGTTGAGGACCACTAGTACTGGGAGCTCTACCTCTACCTCTACCATGACCGACTGGCGCATGTGAACCTGGCCCCGTAGGGCGTACAAATGCCGAAGATCCGGCTACCGACCCTGATGGCTGGATCCTACCTCTACCATGCACTGAGGGGCAATCACGCATAATATGGCCCGGTCGACCATATGAATAGCAACCATCTGAACCCAATCGGCATTGACCCCAATGCGACATCCCACACTGGGAACATCGTGGTATAGGTGGCTTTGAATGGCCTGAATCACCTCTAAACTGGGACCCTGAATAACTCTGACTCGGCCCGGAATGAGTAGATCTATCAAGGCTCTAGCCTGAAAACCATGGAGGTGCATTGGTCATAGAATAGCCAGAAAGTATAGGGAACTATTGCCTGTGTCCGCCTCTGGACTCACTTTTTGGGCCTGAAGATCTGGCCCTCTTGCTATGTCCCCTATCCTGTTCACTTTCACTTCTCCGCTGCTGTAGGCTTTCCTCTAAATTTTGAGTATGTGCCTGAATGCGTGCAATATCCATATTCTCCTGAAGGGACGCAGTCAAGCATTTGTCCATCAGATGGGGCCCTAGGCCCTTTACAAATCAGTGTACCCGGTCGCCCATATCTGCTACCATGGCCGAAGCATACCTGGCCAAGGAGTTAAAGCGGAGACTATACTCCGTAGCACTCATGTTACCCTGCCTCAAATTCAAGAATTTATCGGCCCTAGATCGCCTAACTTCTGGAGGCATGTAGTGACGGAGAAAAGCATCGACAAACTCTTGCCATACCGGCGGAGGTGCATTGGCTCCCCGCGAAGCCATCCATACTGTATACCACTGTATCGAGATATCTCTCAATCTATAGGACGCTAGCTCTACCGACTCAGTGTCCGAAGCATGTATCAACCGGAGCGTCCTTAGCATACCATCAATAAAGTCCTGGGGATCCTCATCCGGTTTCGACCCAAAGAATTCCGGGGGTTTCAAAGCAATGAAGTCACGGGCCCTTCCACTAACAGCCCTGTCACCTTGCCCTGCGCTTGGCCTCTGAGTCTGGGTCGCGACCAACTGAGTCAACAAATTTATGGCCTCTCTCACATCTTGGCACGAAGCATTCGGTTGAGGGGCTGGAGCTGGGGCTGAGGCTCCCACGTGCTCCTCGGTAATAGGCACTGTCTGGGAGGACTGACATTGAGCCGCACTCTGGGACTCATCTTCCTCTACTACCGGTGGCGGTGCTCCTTCGGCCCGCTTTTCTGCCACCGTCTTGCCCTTTTGGGCTGTTGTAGCCTTTTTCTTTTTAGGCATCTCTGAAATACACAACACCCGATTCAGGAACAAGAATTTCTTACATCATAGCTCTATCGCACGATTCTTATGAAGAAATAAGGTCATATATTCCTAAAATGTCCGCAGCTTCTCGTTTATAAGTGTGGCGCGCAACACACCCATAACCAAGACTCTACTATACACAGCTCGTAGACACATCCTAGGACTAAACTGCTCTGATACCACTTTTGTCACGACCCGGCTAGGGGGCGCGACGAGCACCCGGTACTACCCCACCCGGGCACCCCCTTATCGTACATAACATAACATCTAGGTGAACCATAAGTCAATTCGTGCTTTTCTTATCGTTAATCATATTGATCCCATTAGACGACCATCATCATTTAACATATCATAGGCATCTATGCCACATCATAAGTACAAGGCCGACAAGGCCAACAAAAGATATACAAAACATGGGCTTACATGGCCGAACATCTCTACCCACATACACATGACTAGGAGCCTCTAACTGTATGACATATCGTATGAGCGGGACAGGACCCCGCTATGCCCATAATTATATACACAAAAGAATAAGTACCCAAAAGCTACGGCTCCGAAAGAAATGGAGCTCTGCTATGCAATCTCTGAATAAGCAGCTATGGATCAAGTCTGTCTCCCTGTGCACCTGCGGGCATGACGCAGCGTCCACAAACAAAAGGAGGTCAGTACGAAGAATGTACTGAGTATGTAAAGCATGATCAACATCGATATATAAGCATAATGAATAACGTATGAAATAGCATAGGAGGGGAGACAATAATATCATCGTCATAGTACTTACCTGCCTTTCGTAGGACTTTCCATTTTTCGTACATATTAGCACACCTACGTCGTCGTCCGTATTCCATAATAGTACTCGTACCTTACTTGTGCTCGTATTCGTATACATGTCCTTATTCGTATTCTTATACATAGTCTTATCACATTAATATTCATATTATATACCTAGTCATTTCATATACATAGCATTTACATAGCTTACCCGACCTTATAGGATTGGTGTTTTAGATATATACTTTGCCAACCAAGGCTCAAGATCATGCATACCTGGCCCTACCAAGGCATCAGGGTTATCCGTACCATCTGCAGAGGTGTGCGCGCGTTTCGTAATCGTATACATACTCTATACATAGTCATATACATATAGTCTTACCCGGCATCATAAGCTCGGGGTCTTAGCATAGCCCTTCATAGGCATACATATACATATGTCATAGCTCGTAAGCATCTCTAATCTCATTTTACTCTCATCAGCATTTCTATCCTCATCATTATCGTTACATCTACATTATAGACTTACTCGTCATACGAGGAACATAGTATAATCATAGTACATATCAAGGGTCGTGAGCTTATGAGCTCGGAATGTCAACCATGTGAAGACAACATACTCGTATAGAGGAATTAGAAACTTGGCCAAGAACCATGCCTTATGAAAGAAGGGTTAGCCTTACATACCTTTCGTCGAACTATTCTACACTTGCACGTTCCCTTCCAATGCTAGCGTTTATACCTTCATTAATATCATAACAATGGCCATTTGCCATTCACATTATCCACATTATCTAGATTCCTCAATTTGCCTCTAATTCACCCACATTCATGGTCATAACACCCAACTTCATCCATTCGTCTAAAGTGTTTAGTTCATGATCTTAATGCCATTTATAACACATTCATATCACAACACAACAACATTCATAACTCAATTCAAACTATTTCTCAAAATGTCACTATTCATCATTCATGACCTAGTTAACCACATTTTCTACAATCCATGTATTGTAATTCTCCAATACCTTAAACGTCTTGTAAAAATCATGAACCTTACCTTAAAAGTTGTAGGAACAAGCTTTGGTTGATAATACTCCTCTTTGAGCAAAACCCTAGTTTTTCTCCATTTGGATTTCTTGACTTGGATGATCCTTGATGATTCCCTTATCCTTGATTCACTTGTCTTAATGTTATTGATGGCTTATAATCCTTGAAAACTCATATAATAAATGTAGAGAGAAGTTTTAGAGAGAAGTGGTGTAATGTGGAAATGAAATAAGACAAGTCTTGATCCTCACATTTAATGAATTGAAAAATCTGTGCTGGGTGAACAGTGGTCGTCCATGGAGGTTTACGACACGTATTCCACTATACGGCTCATCCTCCATGGGCGAATTAACCAATTCCAGAACCAGAAGCTGGGCTGCCTTCATGGTGGTTTACGACCATGGTTTACGGGCCGTAAATCACGTTACGGTCCGTCCACCAGGTCGTATTATACCTTTTCCTCAGCTGGCAGAAAGTTGAAGTTTGGCATGTCAGTTTACGACCTGGCAGTTTACGGATCGTATACCAGTTTACGGTCCGTATTTTCACTTTACGACCACTGGCAGAAAGCGGAAGCTTTTGCATGGCAGTTTACGACTGCCAGTTTACGGACCGTATTGCACTTTACGGTCTGTATTTTGCAATATACGACCACTGGGTAGTTGCAATTCTGCAACTTCCCATATTTCTTAGACTTCTCATTTTAATCACCCCCGTCCATGCACATGCATTGCTCACCTTGTATCTCATCTTAACTTAGCCAACTTCCTCGTCTCATTTCGGTTACTTTCAAAATCTCGCCTAAGGTCATCAACGTCGTTTCTTTCTCATGGACATCATGTACTCATATTCATCACTAGTTTATTCTCTTGCGTACCAACGGAAAATTTTCTGAGGTGTAACATCATACCTTATAACTTGAAGAAACTTCACCTTACACAATTTACAACAAACCTTGTCCAACACCACAACTTCAACTAGAAGCAAGAACACCCCTCTTCTATGAACTATCTTAGGGTTTCAAGGTTTGATGCCCTTTGGAAATAGCTTGGGATGATTTGTAAATGTTTATAGGTGTTTGAGAGAGCTTAGAGGGTGTTAAAGGATTTGTTTTTGGTGATAAATGAACCCAAGGTCGTGGCCTATTAATTCATGAAAAAAGAGGAAATTTCCACCGCCTCAACTTCGACGGTCAACTCGACGGACCGTCGATCTGCTCTATGACCATCGAGTGGTGGCGTCAAACTACCCATCAAAGCTGACTCTCTGATGGTGGTTCCACGATGGGGATTGACAGACCGTCGACCATTCTACGGTCCTTCGAGAAGGGGTGTCGAACTGCCCTCCTGTCACACTCATTTCCTTTGATTCGTTCAACCTCTAATATTTTCGATACTTGTTAGACATAACTAAAACTCCCATACCCATGGAATGAGCATGTAGAATCTCTTATGACATTGACAAAAATTTCACTTTCTAAATCCACGGCGAAACGCAACGTATAAAGTATGGGGTGTAACAGAATGCTGGAACAAAACTGACCTGATCAAACTCATATCAATACAATCCTGTTACACCTCGAAAAATCCTCCGTTGGTATGCAAGTGAATGAACTAGTTAGGGGTGCAAGTATACGATATTTACATGAGTAAGAAATGGCATTTGATGACCCTAAGTGAGATTTCAAAAGCATCCGATGTAAGACGAGAAAGTTGGCTAAGATAAGGCAAAGTAATTGATAAGTATTGGAAAGGAAATTCGAGTAATGAGTTAATGAGAACTTAATGGTGTCTTGGAGAAGTGTGATAACTTCCCTTAGATTGGTATTGAAGTGTTGAACAAGTGTTAAGAAGGTTCCACAAGGATTGGAGATCAAACGAATCGACGAAGCGGACTTCGGAACCCCTGGGAGTTATACGGCCAAACATACTGGCCGTATAATTTATACGGTCTGTATGTCTGGGACCGTATAACTAACCCAGCAAGGCCAAAGTTTCTGGACCAAATGTACGACCAAACATACGGCCCGTACAATTTATACGGACCGTATGTTGGTCCGTATATTTGGTCGGCACAGATTTTGGCTCAATAAATGAAAGGGCCAAGTTATATTTAATTTCATTTCCCTTGCCACCCCTTCTCTCTAAAACATCTCTCTACATATATTCTACAAAAATTCAAGGATATTTGGTGATCAACAATATAAATCAAGGGAATCAAGTGTAAGAAAACCATCAAAGATCATCTAAGGTCAAGAAATCCTAATGGAGATAAACTAAGGCTTTGCTCAAAGTGGAGATTCATGATAATTATAAGTTGCTTAAGGTATTGGAGAGTTGCAATACTTGGATTGTAGAAAGGTATGGTAAAATGGGTCATGAATGTTTAATAGTACCATTTTGAGAAATAGTTTGGATTGAATCATGATTGTTGTTGTGTTGTGACATGAATGGGTTATAAATGACGTTAAGATCATGAATTAGACATTGTATGTGAATGGACGAAATCATGTGTTATGATCTTGAATATGGAGAATTGTAAGTGAATCGAGAATATGGGTAATGTAGGTGACTAAAGGCTATTGTTATAGTATTGCGAATGTATTATTGACGTTTGGGAGTTGATATACGTTATGGAGAAATGTCGTATAAATAGAGGAGATGCTGTCCGATTTCCTCTAGTTTTAGTCATATATGTTAACTATCGATTCTAATGATAGTATGACTTTAATGAAGGTAGAAACGCTAGCATTGGAGGAGAACGCGCAAGTGTGAAATAGTTGATCGGGAAAGGTATGTAAGGCTAACCCTTCCTTCATATGGCATGGTTCTTGGGCCAAACATCTAAATATTCCATAAGTCTATAATGTCTCATAAATGATTCGATCTTCCGAGCCATTAAGCTCACGAGTCTTGATGTGCTACGATTGTACCAAGTTCCTCGTATGACGAGTAAGCCTATAAAGATAAGTGTGATGTATGATGATAATAGCAATAATGATAACGATGATGATGAGGTTAGTAATGATAATATTAAAGATGCTTATGAGCTAGATGTATGTATGCCCTTGTATGGATACTATGAAACACCGAGCTTATATGGCCGGGTAGTATATGTATAGACGTATATGTATGCATGTTTACGTAACACGGGCACACCGCTGCTGTTGGGTATGGACAACACTGAGCCTTGGTAGGGCCAGGTACGTGTAACACTGAGCCTTGGTTGGCTAGGTATGTATGATCACCGAGCCTATATATGGTCGGGTACGTCAAACACCGATCCTACGTGGTCGGGTATGTTATATAAGGATATGTATGAAACACTGATCCTACGTGGTCGGGTATGTTATATAAAGATATGTATGAAACACTGATCCTACGTGGTCGGGTATGCTATGTAAAAGCTATGTGTATGACATTATTATGTATATGATATGAATACGAATATGATATGACCATGTATATGAATGTGAATAAGGGCACGTTTACGAATACGAGCACAAATATGGTATGAGTACTATTGTGGAATACGGACAATGATGTATGTACACAAATACGTATTAGAAATGGAAAGTTCCTATGAATGGCAAGTAAGTGCATATGACGATGATACTGCCATCTCCCATTCTATGCTATTTCTTATGTTGCTATTTATGCTTCTATATTGATGTTGATCGTGCTTTACATGCTCAGTACATTCTTCGTACTGACATCCTTTTGTTTATGGACGTTGCGTCATGCCCGTAGGTGCACAGGGAGACAGGCTTGATCCATAGCTGCTTTCTGAGAGATTACCTAGCAGAGCTCCATTTCATTCGGAGCCATAGCTTTTGGGTGCTCATTCTTTTGTGTACATAATTATGGGCACAGCGGGGTCCTGTCCCGCTCATGTGATATGTTGTACTCTTCTTAGAGGCTCGTAGTCATTTTGATAGCTTTGTCGGCTCATGTACGTTGATGTGTCATGGATGCCAATCATTATATAAAGGCATTGTCGTCCAATGAGACTGGTATGATGAACGAATAGATTTATATGTTTAATTGTATGGCTCACCTAGATGTAAGCATAAAAGTGAGTTAAGGGGTGCCCGGGTGGGCTAGCACCAGGTGCTCGTCGCGGCCCTTTAGATGGGTCGTGACAAAAGTGGTATCAGAGCAGTTCAGTCCTAGGGTGTGTCTACGAGCCGTGTCTAGTAGAGTCTTGGTTATGGGTGTGTTGCGCGCCACACTTATAAACAAGAAACTGCGGACATTATAGGAATGATTGACCTTCTTTCTTTATAAGGATCGTGCGATAGAGCTATGATATAAGAAATTCTTGTTCCTTAACCGTGTGTTGTGTATTTCAGAAATGCCTGTAAAGAGAAAGGCTACAGCACCCCAAAAGGGCAAGACGGTGGCAGGAAAGCGGGCTGAAAGAGCACCGCCACCGGTAGTAGAGGAAAGTGAGTCCCAGAGTGCGGCTTAATCTCAGTCCTCCCAGATAGTGCCTATTACTGAGGAGCGTGAGGGAGCCTCAGCCCTAGCTCCAGCACCTCCGGCTCCTCCACCGTATGCTTCGGGCCAAAATGTGAAAGAGGCCATTAATTTGCTGACTTAATTGGTTGCAGCCTAGACTCAGAGGCAAAGTTCAGGGCAAGGTGATAGGGCTGTTAGTGCAAGGGCCCGCTGTTATATCCCGTAATTTTATACGTTGAGTTATTCGCAAAAGAATCGACTCAAGTTAAAGACGGGATCATTTTCGGGCACGAAGTAGAAATCTTTAATTTCCGGTTTCTATTAGAACATAAATTGTTTGTAAATTTATTTAGAGTAGAAATATTATTGGAAACTAGGAGCTAATTAATTGTGATTAGATTATTAAGTAATGATTATTGGTCAATTAAAAATTAATTAATTTAATTATTACAAGTGGGCCCCACCCGTTTAAAAAAAAAACGAAAAAGACAAGAGAGGAAACTTACTTTAATTAGGTGTATTCCACGTGTAGGATTGATGTAAAACATCAAAGTGACTCATATTAATATAACTTGATGATCTGTTGCTACCTTAAGGCTTGTGCAATTCATTCATACTATATAGGGGAAGTGGACCCCACGATTCAAATGCTTTGGAATTAATTAGGCATAGTGCTTGAGTCAAAGTCATCTTTTTGATAAGTGAACTGAATGTAAGCAGCTAATTCCATGTATGGAAAAGATCAACCGTGCTCCCAAACACCTATAAATATTTTAAAAAATTCCATGGTCATTAAAAAAAAATATAGATGCCACATAGGAGGGCACGTGTAAACAGCAAGGGCAGCACCTGAATACACATTTGATGACTAAGTGGATCCATTATTTCATTCACAAAAATTGGAATTTGAGAGAGAAGCAATTTGTTTCACAAAGTGAGCTAGAGAGAAGGATTCTCGGCCATGGTTGCTCTTAGTTGAGCTCAAGACTTTGATAACAAATAAAATGGTTTCTAAGGTGCTGCATACATTCAAAGGGGGTGGCAGCATGAATTTAATTCTTGGAGCAACAAGAATACTCGCAATCTTAATCTACAAAATGCAATAACGTTAGGTGTTCTCAATTTGCTAAGGTAAGATTCAATCCTTTCTACACATTTCGGTGGATGATTAGACTTGTATAATTGATAGATGTGTGTTGAATATGAAGTGTTATATATGTTGATATTGGAATTCAAGTTGAGCCGTGTAGTAAGATTATGTGGAGTAAGGATGGTGAATAAATTTTAAGTTGTATCATGGTTGTCGTTATCATAGATTATATAGTAAAAGAATGAAAGAATTCGATAGTTAAGATTTAATTATCTCTAACATGTTTTAGAAATGGTTAGTCTTTGTATGAGTTGGTGGATGTGGAATTAATTGCTTGAACCGTGTATGGACTGTTTTAAGCTAGCAAGGATGGGTTAATTTTAATTGATATTTTGGTTGTTGCAATCATAGACTATGCAATGAGAATGAAGGAATTTAATGGTTAGAGTTGGAGTTAAAATTGTTGTGGGTTGTTGTAAGGATTATAAAGATAATAATGTGGTTTACTTGCATATGAATAGATGATGTGGTGTCGTGTGGCTGCTGTGGTATTTCCCTGAAATTTGCTGAAAAGATTGCATGAAATAAAGTATAAGAAGTGTATATGGGATGCTTGGTATATTCTTAGATGTTCGTGAGATTATCGGTCATTGTTATGTGGTAAATAAGGGCTGTTTTGGGGCTGTTTTGTAATGAATTTCGTGGCTGTTTTGTGATGAATTTTGGGGCTGTTTTGGGGCTGCTTGTTATAAATTTCGTGGCTGTTTTGTGGTGACATTTTGGGGGCTGTTTGTTGTAATTTTCGTGGCTGCTCTTGTTGAGTTGAAATGCAGGGATTATAGTTATGATTATGTACAATATATGTAGTATATTTGCTGGAGTATGGGTTGTTCTTGATGGCTGGTCTAACATTGTTAAAGGGAAGGATAAACATAAGAAATTAGTGTACTAATCACTTTGTTGTTGTGGTTGTTGTACTCCATGGATGTAAAGAGAAAGAATGATAGCAATGGTGTATGTAGTGCATATGGGGCTGATTTTGTTATGTCCTTGAGTTGTGTCTTGTTATTGATGTTGTTGACCTCGTATGTGAGTTGTGGATGTATGCAAGTAGTGGAAGTGCTGCCCACTTGTTTTTATACAACAACGAGTTATCGTTTACTAGCAACCACCAATTTGACGGACATGCTACCATTGTTATAGGTTGAAGTGCCAATCGAGACGAGTTTAAATTATTGAATTGGTACAGACGACAAACGGTATGTAAAGCGCAAACCTTCTTTTCTTGGCATGCCTTAGTTTCACATAGGGTAGATTAGAGCCTTAAGGAAATTCTAATCCGAAATCCGAGCATGATACGATCTATATATATATTCCTTGGCACTCTTATGTATGATTTGATGAAATATGAACCATTATGTCTTTGAAATAATCGCTTTCCGAACTTTGCATAAAAAGGATCCACTTTAAAGAATTTCGTAATTTGTGAACGCCATATCTTTCACCGAAAGGCTCGGATTGCTTCAATATTTTTGTAGAAGTTTATATGGCATATAATGAGTATATTTTCCATAGGCGGGCCCGATTCGGGTCAATACCCGTCCGTGGGTCCCGCGACTTTCCTTTATGTAATTCGGACGACTTTTGAAAGAATTTGGTATGATTATCATTTCGAATTTCAAGTATGGTCATTTACTTATATTTGAGTCTATGATAATGATTTTATGCATATGGTTACTCATGACTCTGCTCGTGCGTTTTGTTATTTCTTTCGCCGGTTCCCGGGCTGGTTCTGTTATCGTGCGCGCTTTGATATACTCCGGAGTTATGCTGTGTTTATGGTTCACCGAGCTACTCGCAAAAGAGGGTCGGGTTCCACATATATTTGGTGTTATGCTGTGTATGGCGTTATGTTGTGATGTGATATGTGACGGGGATACGGAGATTCGAAACATTCTGGTGTTATGCTGTGTTATGGCGCCATCGACGGGCGGGCGACCATATTCTTCTGTACCCTACGCATGACTTACATATTTTTGAAAGTAAACAAATTTTGATATGTTGGATTTATACTTATGTTCTGTACTACTATTTCGTTTATGCCTCAGATTTGTTTTTGTATTTTCTGCTTTGCATACTCAGTACATATTTCGTACTGACCCCCTTTCTTCGGGGGGCTGCGTTTCATGCCCGTAGGTACAGGCGCACAGTTTGGTGATCCGCCAGTTTAGGACACCCTCGTCTGCTGTTTGGAGTGCACCTCTTATCCGGAGCCTACATTTTGGTATATTTACTTGTTTGATGCATATGTATATATTTGTTCAGGGGTACGGCGGGGTCCTGTTCTGCCATATGATCCGTTTGGTCTGTTTAGAGGTCTGTAGACGTATTTGTGGGTGTGTGTGCCTACTTCTGTTCAGATGTGTTTGTATGATCCTATTCGCTATGGCAGCCTTGTCGGCGTGCATTTGTATATGTTTTGGGCCGTTGTGCCATTTGATAGCCTTGTCGGCTTTTGATACATTTGATAGCCTTGTTGGCTTTTGATACATTCGATAGCCTTGCCGGCTTTTTGATATATGTATATGCATATGGTTGTGTTTGAAATATGTCTAAGACAGTTTGATATAATTTGAGGCAGCGTGTGATATTTGTGCCTATATACGTTATCTGTATGTGATTAGATTTGGATAAGTGTGTTACGATTTGATAGGTTTGTCTGTCTGGGTGTCCAAGTAGGGCACCAGTCGCGGCCCACGGGATTGGGTCGTGACACCCGCGACTTCATTACTTTGAACCCTCCTGAATTCTTTGGGTCAAAGCCGGAAGAGGATCCTTAGGATTTCATTGATGGTATGTTGAGGACGCTTCGATTGATACATGCTTCGGACACCGAATCGGTGGAGCTAGCATCATATAGATTGAGATATGTCTCGATCCAATGGTATACGGGTTGGATGGCTTCACGGGGAGCCAATGCACCTCCCCCGGTATGGCAAGAGTTTGTTGATGCTTTTCTCCAACACTATATGCCTCCGGAAGTTCGGCGAGCTAGAGCCGATAAGTTCTTAAATTTGAGGCAAGGTAGTATGAGTGCTCTAGAGTATAGTCTCCGCTTCAATTCCTTGGCTAGGTATGCTTCGGCCATAGTAGCGGACATGGGTGACCGAGTGCACCGATTTGTGAAAGGCCTAGGGCCACACTTGATAGATAGATGCCTGACTGCGTCCCTTCGGGACGGTATGGATATTGCGCGCTTTCAGGGCCATGCTCAAAACTTAGAAGAAAGCTTGCAACAGTAGAGAAGTGAACGCGAGCAAGATAGGGGACATGGCAAGAGGGCTAGATCTTTCGGTCCGATGAGCGAGTTTAGAGGTGGGCACAGGCAACAGTTCCCCAGACATTCAGGCTATTCCATGACCAGTGTATCCCCACGGTTTTCAGGCCAGAGATTTGATAGATCTGTTCGTTCAGGGCCGAGTCCGAGATTTTCAGGGTCCCAGTTTTGAGATGATTCGGGTCAGGCAAGGCCACCGGTGCCACGGTGTTCCCAGTGTGGGAAGTTGCATTGGGGTCATTGCTGATCAGGTTCAGATGGTTGTTATTCATGTGGTCGACCAGGCCATATCATGCGTGATTGCCACTCAGTTCATGGTAGAGGTAGGACCCAGGCTGCAGGGTCGGTAGCCGGATCTTCAGCATCTGTACGCCCTATGGGGCCAGGTTCATAAGTACCAGTCGGCCATGGTAGAGGTAAAGGGAGAGTTCCCAGTTCTAGCGGTCCTCAGCACCGTGTTTATGCTTTGGCTGGACGCCAAGATCTTGAGTCTTCTCCTGACGTGGTTACAGGTATATTATCGGTATTCTCTCATGATTTATATGCTTTGATTGATCCGGGCTCCACATTTTCATATGTTACCCCTTATATTGCGAGTCGATTTAGAGTCGAACCGGAGTCGATCGAACCTTTTGAGGTGTGTACACCCGTGGGTGAATTGGTAATAGCTAGCCGAGTATATAGAAATTGTGTAATTATGATTTGTGATCATCGTACCATGATTGACTTGCATGAGTTAGAAATGGTGGATTTTGATGTTATTATGGGCATGGATTGGTTGGCTTCTTGCTATGCCAATGTTGATTGTAGAATGAAAATGGTTCGTTTCCAATTTCCAGGAGAACCAGTTTTAGAATGGAAAGGGAATACGGCGTCACCAAAAGGTAGGTTTATTTCCTATCTAAAGGCAAGGAAAATGATTACAAAAGGTTGCATTTATCATCTAGTTCGGGTTCAAGATTTAGAAGCTGAATCGCCGACTCTTCAGTCAGTTCCTGTAGTGAATGAATTTCTGGATGTGTTTCCGGAAGAGCTTCCAGGCCTTCCTCCCATGCGGGAGATTGATTTTGCCATTGATGTGTTGCCAGGCATTAAGCCTATATCTATCCCTCCCTATAGAATGGCACCTGCAGAATTGAAAGTGTTGAAGGAGCAATTGAAAGACTTGCTTGATAAAGGCTTTATTAGGCCTAGTTCATCCCCGTGGGGAGCACCCGTATTGTTCGTCCGAAAGAAAGATGGCACCTTGAGAATGTGCATTGATTACCGGCAATTGAATAAAGTGACGATTAAGAATAAATATCCTCTTCCGAGGATTGATGACTTATTTGATCAATTGCAAGGTGCCAGATGGTTTTCAAAGATTGATTTGAGGTCCGGGTATCATCAAGTAAGAGTGAGGGAGACAAATATCCCTAAGACAGCCTTCAGAACAAGATATGGTCATTTTGAGTTCCGAGTAATGTCATTTGGGCTAACGAATGCGCCGGCGGTATTTATGGATTTGATGAATAATGTGTTCAGGCCCTTCCTGGATTTATTTGTGATCGTATTTATCGACGATATCTTGGTGTATTCTAGATCCGAGGCAAAACATGCGGATCATTTGCGTACTGTAGGAGATCCTACTAAGATAGTAACAATAAGTTATGTGCAAGTGACAGAAAAGTTGACTTATGAAGGAGTGCCCATTGCCATACTAGATAGACAAGTACGGAGGCTTAGAAACAAAGAAGTAGCATCGGTTAAGGTTCTATGGAGGAGCAGTAAACGAGAGGAAATGACATGGGAAGCGGAAGAAAGCATGCAATCCAGATGCCCGCATCTATTTCAGCCCGTGGAAGAAATCCAAGATGAGACGTCAAGATTATATGGTATGTATGTTTTCCTTTATGCTTTTTCTGGGTCGTGTGTGGCCAAATTTGTATGCTATTGTGTTGTGGCCCTGTGAGGCATCGATATTATGGGTTGTTGTTGTCACGACCCAGCCCCGTGGGCCGCGACTGGCACCCTATCTGGGTACCCAGACCAAACCGCATATTCATTTACCAAATCCGAGCATATTCCAAAAATTCATAAAAGTCATATCAAACTGAATCTTTATCAAATATGTCTTAAGCGGTCGCACAAATCAGAATGCCATATCAAATACAAACTGAGCGGCGGAATAGACATCGCCGGTCGAAAGTGCAAACATAAGCATAAGGGCCATTTAGGGCCATCAAAACAAACGGACCGCTTTAAGACCAGAAAACAAAATCAAACAAACATATATAGGACCCTCGCCCCACATATATGACTACAGGCCTCTACGAACTCAAAACAAAGACATATGGCGAGACAGGGCCCCGCTGTACCCAAATAGTCAAATGTACAGAGCATATACATAGCAAAAGGAGTCTGTACCAAAAGTGGACTCCGGATCAGAAGGAGTACTCCAAAATAGTAGAAAGTGAAGCCTACAGTGGAGGATCACCAATGTCTGTACCTGCGGGCATGAAACGCAGCCCCCAAAGAAAGGGGGTCAGTACGAAATATGTACTGAGTATGTAAAGCACGGAGTACAGAAATATGGATCAAAACTGAAAGCAAATCAGATAACAAGGTGGGGTACAAATCAGTATGTCAAAATCCGTATCAAAGTCATATACGTACACATAATGCAAACGAAATCATGCAAACGCTTAAGAACGTGGTCGCCACTCCGACGCTGGCGCCACACACAGCATAACACCAGAAAGTTTCAAATCTCCGTACATCCCCGATCACAAACACAAACATAGGTGAGCGTATCGCATCACGAGCCATATCACAGCATAACTCCAAACGGAACCCGGCCCTATGGCGAAGCCTCGGGAACCGTAACACACCATACAGCCGAATTATTGTAAGGCGCACGAATCATAACCGGCCCGGGAACCGGTGAACGAAGTCATAATAAGGCACGAGCGGAGTCGTGAGCAAACAAATGCAAATCATACTTCAAAATAGTCTTTCAAAACAGAGTAATCCCATAAGTCATTTCATAATACAAAATAATCGAATACTTAGTCGATACAAGGTTTCATTTCACAAAACGTTTCCAAAATAGTACGTATAGCTCAAAACGTAACTTAGCGTATCGTAATATTCAAAACACGTCCCGTAGGAGGAAGTTCCAAAATCGAAGGTATCATTTCAAACTTTATTCAAAAGGACAGCCCAATAAGACAAATAGGGCGTCTCGGGGTTAGCGGGCCCACCTCGAGTCGAATTGAGGTGGCGAACATAATTTACGAACATTTAGGGGCCAAAAGTTCATACATAATCATTTCTAAGTTACCCGACCACATTTCGACAGGTTTCGGACGATTGGTGGCATTCTAGCCAAAATAGAGCCCTTAGGCTTCAATTGAATTTAATGAATAGTAACTTTTCTGTGGATCGGGTTTCGAGGAGCAGAAATGCTCCGGAGGTTCCAATATTCACCTAGCATACTAAGACATGCCAAACGAAGAAGTGGAAAGCTTTACATACCTTACAGACGTCGTATGCTGTCCCAAAAGTCAAGTCCCGTTTCGTCTGAAATCTGCAAATGGTCAAAGTTACCAATTGAGATTCTTACGCTTAAAAATGCCATTAACTTCATTTTTGCCTACCGAAATTTCGGCAGCACCTCCCCTATAAATCTAACACCCCCGAGACCTAACTCGGCTCAAAATACATCAACAACAACAGCCCACACATCATCAAACAATACAAATCACTCTAGCTTCAAAGTTCTACTTTATTACACAAGTTACAACTTTTCATTCAAACTTCCAAAACTCCAAATCTATATCCACATCATTATATTCATTTACTTATTCAAGATTAGCCAATCACATCCCAAATATATTCCAAACCATATACGAAAGTTCCCGAAATTCATTATTCTCCATATTTCATTCAAAACATCAAAAGTCACGACGGACATTCTAACTTGCGTCGTTTCATTCCGAATTCATTAACATCAACTATATGTCACATTTAAAGTCTTTGGCATCAAAGATATACAATGATATACACAATTATACCAAAGGTGTACACTTACCGATAATGTCCGAAATCATTTTCCAACGCCAATTTAATTCATCAATCAATCATTTACGACATAAAGATCACAACAACACATTATACCAACTAAACAAGATCAATTCACACCACTTTCTTCTTCCTAGGGCTCACGGCCAACATGCAATATACACACACACCCACGGCTTCCTATATACATCAAAGTTACGGGATTCTCGTCTATTCCCAATCCTTAAGACATTCATATCAATTCTATAACATTAGAGGGGCAAAATTCTTACCTTTTCTTGAATTTCTGACTTGTCGCAAACGAGGTTCTCGTGCCAAACTAATTATACCCCGTTGAAGAGGGTCTTGAGTACTTCACAAATATGTAGAAACTAAGATTTTTGGATCAACAACAAAGCTTGGGAATTTTTTTTTCTCTTCTTTTCTTAGTCTCGGCCGAATGCTCCTTTTTGTGGTGTTCTTGAATTTGTTAGTTGATCTTGATAATTACTAAGTGTGGATGATATATATCCATATAATTGATCATGTGCATAGCACATGATCATTAAGGAAGAGGCTTGGGCCATGGATAAGGCCGGCCACCCTCACCAATTTTGGGCCTCAATTGTGTTGAATTTTTCTTGGCCCAATTCATGAAAAGTCCCGTTTTGTAATTCCCGAAACTAGTTTCCGAAATTCCAAATTTACCCTCGGCCTTCCCCGAAGTCTTGACATTAATGATTCCATAACCAACATAGTCATATTCACTAAAATCAAATTATGTCCTTATAACACACAAGTCGTAATTATTTCTCGATTTCCAATTATACGAAAACACGGGACATAACATTCTCCCCCCCTTTAGAACATTCGTCCTCGAATGTTAAATTGACCTCATGGGGCGTCATACTACTTCGGGAGGGTCCTCTTCATAATTGTCCTTCGTGGATTTTCCAACATAGCTTTTCACCCACATGATGGGGTAATTCTTCGCATCACTGATTCAATCGCCTTCATAATACATTTTCTCATACCTCACGTAATCACCGAACCATACGCTATATTCTTGTAATGGACGAACGCTTTCCAGACATCATAGTCACTATCATTTTTTTTTTGTTACACTTCTGAGTTTCTTACCACATCGTCGTAATCTCACTTTACTTCATACCAGACACTTCATGCCAAACAGATTCAGAACTAGGGCCAGACGCGTATAAGCATATCGGACGGATTCATAGTCAACATCAGAGGTACGGAAGTATATCAGACAAGTCTGAGATCGGAGTCAGACGTACAAGATCATATCGGACAGGTTCGAAATCAGAATCAAATGTACAGAATTGTATCATACAGAGTCGTGATTAGACAGACCGAAATGTATTGAACATACGCGTGATCAAAATCAAACGCACAGAAGGATATCAGACGGATTTATATCCAGAGTCAGACATACAGAGGTGTGCCAGACAGAAACGTATCCAGAATCAGACGCACAAGGATTCATCAGAAGGGAACATAATCGAGCTCAGAAATACAGAGGCGTACTAGACAGAGCCTTATCGGAATCGGGAATGCAGAAGCACAACAGATAGAATGTCGAATTAGAATCAAATCGCTCCTATTAAGGTTCCAATAATTCATGAGAATTTCCCCTTTATTGGTAAACTTATTCGCCAAGTTGTCACACAAATTGTCTTACGTCTCGCGTATCGACTCTTTTAAGGATTCCACTTATTCACACTGCTTATCTTTCATCTTTCCTACCCTCCATACTCATTTTCTCTTTCAGACATCATCATTCTAAACTGAATTATAATGTACTTAGGGATTTTCTATCCCTTGACAACTTTCGGATCGTCGCCCCCGCTTCGGTTCATGTATTCGGTTTAGTAAAACCTTCCGTCTATCACAACATTAGTTGCCGGGTCTCGGCTCTTAACCCACATGGGCACCAAACGAAAATCATACATACACACATACACATACACATACACACATACACATACATTTACTCATATCTTACTGGCGGGCGTCTCTGACCGTTATTCGAATTCGCTCAATTTCCCGAGCGATGTTGTACCTTTTCTTTTTGCCCATTTAGTCCGCCTCATTCTGCGCGACTCCCGAAAGGGCACTAATTCCTCCACACACATTCTATTTACCTTTTGGTTACCCCAAATTTCCATCTATATTTATCGCACTCTCACTTATGAAAAACTTTACATTACTTCCCAGGGGGTCACCCATCCCAGAATTGCTCTGGCTTGAGCACGCTTAACCCCGGAACTTTCATGTATTTTGACGCGTTAGGGCTGATATAATTCCATCAATTTCCCCGCACGACCTTTGTCACGTAATTTTAGGGCCAAACGGTGTCTTAGCAAATTTTTCGGGAAGTTTTCGTAGCGGGTCCCACTCCGACCCAAATAGGTCGTTTGCCCTCCTGGCTATGTAGTTTCTCGTTTTAGCCTGCCAAACTCCCTATATTCGCCCCCCACATGCATAGATAGCCGCCTCAAATATTTTCATTGATTCGGATTCTTACCCTACTTTTACTGACACGCAGAAAGAGAATATCACATAATATACTGGAACACAGACCTATTATTGCACATATTCATTCAGAAAAAGGGTAGTAATATACCTGGGTCTGCGTCTGGTGATGTCTCTGGGTCACGCCGACCAGTCAAAGCGTATATGCGGTTCGAGGGACCGCTAGAATCTGAACCGCCACCGCGGCCTCGACAGCGTCCTGCCGGTGCTGGCATACCTCGCCCTCCAGGGCGTGCAACAGATGGAGCAGATGATGAACCGGCGGCTGACCCTGTCGGCTGAGCCACACTACCAGAACCGCTAGCCAGCGGACAGTCTCTCATGAAGTGGCCCTGACCACCACAAGAAAAACAAGCTCCAATCGCTCGATAGCACTCCCCAGGATGAGACTTCCCGCAATGAGAACAACAGGGCCTGGGTGGTCTGGCCTGGCTGGGACCCCTGGATACCTATGAACCTGCCACCCTGGGGCTCTGACCGGCCCCAGACGGTCCCGCACTATCCAATCGCTTATTAGCAGACTGTGTGTCCCGGCCTGACGGAGGGAAGTATCCACTGGACTGATACTGAGGCTGCCCGCCCCGAGAATCTCCAGAATAACCCACTGATCTGGCCCTCTTGGGCCGTCTCCCATCATACTCTCTGCTGGGCCGATCCGCTCGGTGCCGGTTCTCCATCCCCTGGGCGTAGGCCTGTAGACGGGCAATGTCCATATCTGTCTGCAATGACACCGCCATACAGCCGTCAATCAGGTAACGATCCAACCCCATAACATATCTATGCATCCGATCAGACATATCAGCTACCACGGCAGGTGCATACCGGGCCAGGGAATCAAACTCCAAATTATATTCACGAACGCTTCGACCCCTCTGCTGCAAATGTAAAAACCGATCAGCTCGCTCCCGTCGTAACTCTGGGGGCAGAAAGTGGCGGGTGAATGCTGTCACAAACTGATCCCAAGTGGCTGGAGGGGCACCCTCTCCCCTAGACAACTCCCAAGTCTCGTACCAGTGGGTAGCAACATTTCGAAGTCTGTGCGAAGCCAGCTCGACCGACTCGGCCTCTGAAGCCCTGACTAAGTCCAGTGAGCGCCGCATCCCCCGAATAAAGTCATGGGGGTCCTCGTCGGGCTTAGACCTGAAAAACTCTAGAGGGCCACATAATAGAAACTCCCGAACTCTCAGGCTGTCCTGCCTGTCATCGTCATCATCGTCCCTCCGCCCGCGTCTGCGAGCCTGACCTGCTACTAGTGTAGTCAGCAACTGTACAGCCTCCCTCAGGGTCCTATCCTCCGCCCCTGGCTGAGGAGCTGGAGCCTCAGGAGCGGGTACACGGACCTCTGGAGCTGCTGAAGGTCCTGCTCCAGGCTGTACTAGTGGGGGTGTAGCAGACCCCTCAGAATGAGGCACAACCTCGGGCAAATCATAGACACGAGCCCGGGTAGATCGCTGTGCCTAACTGGTGTCTCCCATCCTCGCTTTGCCCTTCTGGGCTGCCGTTGCCTTCTTCGGAGGCATCACTACAAACACAATAACGGGTCAGATCAGGATGACCCTAAGAGCACAGCTCTATCGCACGATCTAAGATTCCAAAGAAAGTAACATCCTAAATGCCCTGTAGCTTCCTGTTTATAGATGTGGTGCACAACACATCGATAAACAAGACTCTACGAGACACGGCCTGTGGACATTCCGAGGACAAACTGCTCTGATACCACTTTTGTCACGACCCAACCCCGTGGGCCGCGCCTGGCACCCTATCTGGGTACCCAGACCAAACCGCATATTCATTTACCAAATCCGAGCATCTTGATCCATAGCTACTTTCTCAGAGATTACATAGCAGAGCTCCATTTCATTCGGAGCCATAGCTTTTGGGTACTCATTCTTTTGTGTACATAATTATGGGCACAGCGGGGTCCTGTCCCGCTCATGTGATATGTTATACTCTTCTTAGAGGCTCGTAGTCACTTGTATATGGTTAGATATGTCTGGCCTTGTCGGCCCATATTTTGTATATCATTTTGATAGCCTTATCGGCTCATGTTCGTTGATGTGGCATGGATGCCAATCATTATATAAAGGCATTGTCGTCCAATGGGACTGGTATGATGAACGAATAGATTTATATGTTTAATTGTATGGCCACCTAGATGTAAGCATAAAAGTGAGTTAAGGGGTGCCCGAGTGGGCTAGCACCGAGTGCTCATCGCGGCCATCTAGACGGGTCGTGACAAGTCCAATAATATCGGATATCTCTCACTGACCAAGTGGTCAGGTGTCACGACCCAACCGCAGGGTCATGAGGGGCACCCGGAGCTAACCTACCGGGGCACCTCTCATCATACTTTCACAACCATAAATAGCTGAGCCACATGGCTAACTCGCGATCTGTGCATCAATAATACAAATTCTATCGGGCAAGAGCACTTTCATATCAACATCAACAACTATGCCCATATCCATATACACAAGCCGCCGATGCTAACAAAATGATATACAAAAATGTGAGTCGACGAGGCTGCAAGACATCTAACTGTACATAACTATCTATGAGCCTCTAAGAAGAGTATGCAACATCAGAAAGTTGGGGCAGGGCCCCGCCATGCCCACATATATATATATATATACAAAAAATAATAGTACCAACAGCTGCAGCTCCGGATCAAATGGAGCTCCTCTAAGCAGTCTCTGGATAAGCAATCTAAGGATCAAGTCTATCTCCCTGTCCGCCTGCAAGAATGACGCATCATCGACAAATAAAAAAGACATCAGTACGAATAATGTACAGAGTATGTAAGGCATAATCAATAACATAATAGAAGTATGGACGATAACATAAGAAAGAAGAGTCATGGGATGGTCGAACCATTTATACCGTTAGCGACGTTTATCACATTTATTCACCCTCTTTCTAATGGGAACCTTCCCTTACATGCACTTACATATATAGCAGTACCATACCCGACCATGGAGGTTCGGGGTCACACATACCCGGCCCTGACAAGGCTCGGTGTTGTACCTACCTGGCCCTACCGGCTCAGTGTTATCCGTACCCACCTGCAGTTGTGCACGCGCAATAGATTTCATACCCAATCGTATAAGCTCGGTATTACATACTGGCCATACATATATATATACACACATCCATGTGCACCTAGGAGTACCTACATAGTGTCAAAATCATCGTCGTCAATATATTTTCTTTTGGAGGATCAACTATCATGGGGTGAGACCAACGATATCATGAGGGTATCAAGAACTATGAGCTTTTGTGATTATTGGAATAAAATCATCATGGAAGATGCTATGGATTTCACATGAAGGTATACATCAATCGGATCATGCCTTAAGAAAGAAGGGTTAGCCTTACATACCTTTCCTCTCCTTAACTACTTAACGTTCCTCTCCAAATCTTGAGAGATCAACATTTAAAAGGATTCATACCATGGTTAAGTAATAAGGACACTCTTAAATTGAAACTAGAATAATTCATGACTTAACGAAAATTGGGCAGCATTTTCTATTTCATCGACTTCCACCATATCGCAAAACAACTATAATAGCATCCATAATATCATAATGAAGTAGTCATATTCCATTAAGTCTATAAATTCATTTTCATATTCAACTTATATCAACAACTTTACACCAACCCTTTGCACAATTGCATACAACACTTCCTTGTCATTATTATCACCCTTCACAACAAGATTATACTCATACCATTCTAAGAATCATATCTCAAGCTAATTTACTACTCAAAATATCATTAATTTTACATTTGAGCTTCATTTTCTACTTTCTTCCCTCACCCAAGTTATTCAACAACCAAGAATGCTTAAAAACATGAGATAGACATGAAACTAACCTTTTATCTCATAGGAACGAGCTTTGGATGAGGTTACCAACTTGTATGAAAACCCTAGCTTCAATACCAAAGGAATTCTTGAAGTCTACCAACCCTAGTGGGTCTTCCAACACTTGAATATCCCGATTCTTGCTATTTGATCTTTGATTTCTCTTGGGTTTGAGTGGAATATGCTTGAGAGAAGGTTCTAGAACTTTTAAGAGTTTGGGGAAAGTGGGAAATGATAAATAGAAACAAGGGTCGTCCATATATAAAAAGAGAAAAAAATTGACCCGACCCGATTGTATGGCCATTTATACTAATCCCACCATGGTTTCACCCATCCCTGGAATGGTTATACGGACCATGTATATGGGTCGTATAAGTCCCGTAAAACTTATACGGTCCGTATAAGTGGTCGTGCAACCCAAAAGTTTCCGAAATGTTCTCTCGTCGATTCGTTCTACCTCCAATCCTCATGGAACCTTATTGACACTTATAAAACACTTCATTAACCATATAAGAGGCCCTATAACTCCTCCTCAAGACGCTACTAAATAAATATTAGCTCAATTATGGCGAAAACCTTTTCAAACAATGCTTGCTTTTCACTTTCTTTGACGAACTTAATTTCACCGGTTCATATGACTTCAAATTCTTATGGTACGCACCTAAAGCTATCAAATACTCTCGTTAGTATCATAAGGATCTCATATTCATTTTAAGCTCGCGTTAGTCCACTCACAATGCAACAAGTCCAAAATCTCCGAGATGTAACATTCTTCCCCCCTAGAAATATTCGTCCTCAAATGTTAGACTCTTGGGGATTCAACAAAAATTTCTCTAGAGTTTTCCCTATAATATACTACCATCCTGTCACAGCAACCCAAAATATATCACCTTACAGGACTACAACAACAACATCGACAACCATGGCTACACACGACTAACAAAGCATCAAATAAAGCATTATACACCTTTGGACAATGGCGTCCCTATCTGAGTCTCCTCTTGAGGTGGAAATAAATGTGGATACCTGAATTTCATGTCTTCTTCCGCTTCCCAAGTCATTTCCTCTCTATTAATACTTCTCCATAAGACTTTAACTGAAGCTACATCTTTGGTTTTGAGTCTTCGTACTTACCTATCTAGAACGGCAATGGGAACTTCTTCGTAGGATAATTGCTCAGTGACTAGAACATGATCTACCGGTAAAATTTTGGAAGGATCTCTAATGTACTTACGAAGCATCGGTACATGGAAAACTGGATGGACTGACTCCAAATCCGAGTGTAGATCTAGTTAATAAGCCATTTGGCCTACCTTGCGTACAATCTCATAAGGCCCAATATACCGAGGACTAAGCTTGCCCTTTTTGCCAAATCGCATGACGCCCTTCATTGGCGACACCTTCAAGAATACCCAGTCTTTTACTTGGAACTCCAAGTCTTATCGACGATTATCTACATAGGATTTCTGGCGCCTCTGAGCTGTTAATAATCGATCCTGTATAAGCTTGACCTTTTCTATAGCTTGCTGGACCAAGTCTGGCCCTATCAATTTAGTCTCTCCTGCTTCGAATCACCCAATTGGCGATCTGCACTTGCGCCCATATAAAGCCTCATACAGGGCTATTTGGATGCTAGAATGATAACTGTTGTTATTAGCAAACTCAATAAGCGGTAAGTGATCATCCTAACTACCTCCAAAATCAAATACACATGCCCATATCATATCCTCAAGAGTGTGGATGGTACGTTCAACTTGCCCATCTGTTTGTGTATGAAATGTTGTACTAAGACTCACCTGAGTCCCCAAACCTTCCTGAAATGATTTCCAGAAATTGGTTGTAAACTGGGACACCATGGAGTCACACTATCTCTTTGACATAAAGCTTTGCATAATCTTCCGCTGCAAATGTAGTTTGAACAGGTAGGAAATGAGCTGACTTTGTATGTCTATTCACAATTACCCATATAGAATCATAATTATGCTTAGAACGAGGTAAGCCTGCAATGAAGTCCATATTAATCAGTTCCCATTTCCAAGTTGGAATTTCCATAGCTTGCAACAATCCACCGGGCTTTTGGTGTTCAATCTTCACTTGTTGACGGTTAGGAAATTGGGCCACGAAATCCGCTATGTCTTTCTTCATTCCATTCCACCAATATATAGATTTGAGATCATGGTATATTTTCGTTGCTCCGGGATGAAAAGAATAACGGGAACAATGGGCTTCTTTCAATATTTGATGATGTAATCCTGCAACATCAGGAACACACAACCTGCCTTAACATCAGAGAACTCCATCTCTATAAATTTCAAAGGATGACTTCTTCTTATGAGGAAGTGTATTTCTGTAATGAACTAGTATGGGATCCTCGTATTGACGCTCTTTCACTTCAACTACTAGTGACGACACAGCTGAATTCTGAATGGTAGCTCCCATATTCCCCGAGTCCATTACCAGAACTCCTAGGCTAGCTAACTGCTGGAGCACACGAGCTAACTCTCTTTTCTCTGGCTGCGCATCACATAAGCTACCCATTAATCTACGGCTACGAGCATCAGCCACAACGTTCGCTTTCCCGGGAAGATATAAGATGTTAACATCAAAATCTTTCAACAACTCTAACCATTGCCATTGTCGTAAATTTAATTCTTTCTGCTTGAAAATATACTGAAGGTTCTTGTGATCTGTATAAATATCCACATGGACACCATACAAATAATGTCTCCACATCTTCAATGCATGAATCACCGCAGCTAACTCAAGCTCATGGGTTGGATAATTTTTCTAATATTTCCGTAATTGCCTTGAAGCATAAGTAATCACCTTACCATGTTGCATCAACACACACCCTAACGCAACACCTGAAGCATCACATTAGATAACATAGCCTTCCGATCTACCTGGAATTGTCAAGACTGGGGCCGAAGTTAATCTAGTCTTTAACTCCTAAAAACTGCGTTCACAAACATCCGTCCATTGAAACTTAGCTGATTTCTGAGTTAGCTTTGTCAATGGGACAGAAATAGAAGAAAATCCTTCTACAAACCTGCTGTAACAACTTGCCAAACCCAGAAAACTACGGACCTCTATAGGTATTGTAGGTCTCGGCCATGTCTTCACAGCCTCAATCTTTTGGGTATCTACCCGAATACCATTGGCTGAGATGATATGCCCCAAAAAGGTCACCGAATTCGACCAAAACTCACACTTTGAAAATTTTGCAAATAGCTCTCGAGTTTGAAGAACTCTAAGAACGGTACGTAAATGATCTGCATGTTCTGCCTCGAACCAAGAATATACCAGGATGTCATCAATAGACACAATCACAAATAAATCCAAGAATGGCCTGAACACATAGTTCATCAAATCCATGAATACTGCCGGTGCATTGATTAGCCCAAATGACATTACCCAAAACTCGAAATGACCATATTTGTACTATATATATGTGGGAATGGTGGACGAACACTGCTCCAATTTATTGTACAAATAGTTATCTGAATTGTACTCCAAAATGTGGGTCCTATTTCGTAGGCTTTTGTCATTTGTGGACCTAATTCATTTGCCGTTTAACACGTGTAGGGTTCTTTCTCCAGCAAGTTACGTCCCACTTTATTCAATTATATATAAGTGTCCTATTTAACATAGCAATGAATACTTGTACCAAAAGTTACACAAATTGTACACTTTAATCAACTATGTTTTTATCCCATGTGGACATATGTCATAGGACTGAATATTTATTCCCTTCTCATGCATACACGTATGCACTTCAATTTTAATTCTCCGACACATTTATTTTCTCTGTGCACTTTTACTTGTTCACTTTTAACTTTTCACGTTCTTTAAGAATTAATAAATTAAGTATTCCCTCCGTCCCATATTACTTGGCCACATTACTAAAAAAAATTCTAAAAAGTGCCATGGAGGGACGAACACAGCAGTCCCTCCTTGTACCCACTTCTTCACGAATTGTACCCGCATTAAATTCTTATACCATGAGCTATATAATTTGTACACTTTATCCAACTATTTTTATATCCCACGTAGACATGTGTCATAGTACTTAATATTTATTCCCTTCTTATGTATAGACGTTCACTTTAAATTTAATTCTCCGACACATTTATTTCCTCCGTACACTTTTACTTGTTCACTTTTGACCTTTCATGCTCTAGCTAAATATTTATTCTCTTCTCATATATACACATATGCAGTTCAATTTTAATTCTTCTACACAAATTTATTTCCTCCATGCACTTTAATTTGTTCACTTTTGACTTTTCACATTCTTTAAGAACGAATAAATCCCACGTGGATATATGTCATAGTACTGAATATTTATTCTCTTATCATGTATGCACGTGTGCACTTCTATTTTAATTCGCCGACACATATTTATTTCCTCCGTGCACTTTTACTTGTTCATTTTGACTTTTCATGTTATTTAAGAATTAATAAATGAAGTACCCCTTCCATCCCATATTATTCGGCCACATTACTATACTTGACTTTTCACGTTCTTTAAGAGTTAATAAAAATGAAGTACTCCTATTATACCCCGTATTTTTGTACGTTGGATTATTTGCAAGCTAATCGACATGAATTCAAGGACAAGGTTATTTTTGAGATATGGACAAGGACTTTTAATCCCGAAATTAATAAGTGCGCGATTTGCTTGTAAATTTCAATTAGTGTGGAAATATTAGTAGAGATTAGGAATTAACTAACCATGACTAGATTATTAAGTGGAGATTAATGATTAATTAGCCTAATTAGTGCATCAAGTGGGCCCCACAAAAATGTGGACAATTGTGATTGGGCATGGGTGAGGACATGTGATGAGACACATGTCAATGGGCTGCCACATGTCAACATAATGGGCAGCCTATAAATAATTCAATTTGATGACTAATTCATCAATAACACTCCATTTCATCTTCACAAAACTAAGCTAGAGAGAGAGAGAGAGAGAGAGAGGATTCGGCCATGGCTAGGGCAGCTTATGAAGCTCACGGCTAGCCTTCATTTTCACCATAAAAGTGATCATCTTCAAGTTCTAGTGTAGAAAAGAATAGAGATTACAATAGCCATGGCAGCTCACGGCCATGGAAGATGTTGATCAACTTAAGCTTCTAAGGTGTCCTAATTAAATTTTAGGTAAGGTTTAATACTCTCCTACGTGTTTTAGAAATGATTTGGTGTCACGACCCGGCTAGGGGGCTGCGACGAGCACCCGGTGCTACCCCACCCGGGTACCCCCTTATCGTACATAACATAACATCTAGGTGAACCATAAGTCAATTCGTGCTTTTCTTATCGTTAATCATATTGATCCCATTAGACGACCATCATCATTTAACATATCATAGGCATCTATACCACATCATAAGTACAAGGCCGACAAGGCCAACAAAAGATATACAAAACATAGGCCGACATGGCCTAACATCTCTACCCACATACACATGACTACGAGCCTCTAAGAGTATGACATATCGTATGAGCGGGACAGGACCCCGCTATGCCCATAATTATATACACAAAAGAATAAGTACCCAAAAGCTACGGATCTGAAAGAAATGGAGCTCTGCTATGCAATCTCTGAATAAGCAGCTATGGATCAAGTCTGTCTCCCTGTGCACCTGCGGGCATGACGCAGCGTGCACAAACAAAAGGACGTCAGTACGAAGAATGTACTGAGTATGTAAAGCATGATCAACATCGATATATAAGCATAATGAACAACGTATGAAATAGCATAGGAGGAGAGACAATAATATCATCGTCATAGTACTTACCTGCCTTTCGTAGGACTTTCCATTTTTCGTACGTATCAGCACACCTACGTCGTCGTCCGTATTCCATAATAGTACTCGTACCTTATTTGTGCTCGTATTCGTATACATGTCCTTATTCGTATTCTTATACATAGTCTTATCACATTCATATTCATATTATATACCTAGTCATTTCATATACATAGCATTTACATAGCATACCCGACCTTATAGGATCGGTGTTCTAGATATATACTTGGCCAACAAAGGCTCAAGATCATGCATACCTGGCCCTACCAAGGCATCAGGGTTATCCGTACCATCAGCAGAGGTGTGCGCGCGTTTCGTAATCGTATACATACTCTATACATAGTCATATACGTATAGTCTTACCCGGCATCATAAGCTCGGGGTCTTATCATAACCCTTCATAGGCATACATATACATATGTCATAGCTTGTAAGCATCTCTAATCTCATTTTACTCTCATCATCATTTCTATCATCATCATTATCGTTACATCTACATTATACACTTACTCGTCATACGAGGAACATAGTATAATCATAGTACATATCAAGGGTCGTGAGCTTATGAGCTCGGAATGTCAACCATGTGAAGACAACATACTCGTATAGAGGAATTAGAAACTTGGCCAAGAACCATGCCTTATGAAAGAAGGGTTAACCTTACATACCTTTCGTCGAACTATTCTACACTTGCACGTTCCCTTCCAATGCTAGCGTTTATACCTTCATTAATATCATAACAATGGTCATTAGTCATTCACATTATCTAGATTCCTCAATTTGCCTCTAATTCACCCACATTCGTGGTCATAACACCCAACTTCATCCATTCGTCTAAAGTGTTTAGTTCATGATCTTAATGCCATTTATAACACATTCATATCACAACACAACAACATTCATAACTCAATTCAAACTATTTCTCAAAATGTCACTATTCATCATTCATGACCTAGTTGACCACATTTTCTACAATCCATGTATTTTAATTCTCCAATACCTTAAACATCTTGTAAAAATCATGAACCTTACCTTAGAAGTTGTAGGAACAAGCTTTGGTTGATAATACTCCTCTTTGAGCAAAACCCTAGTTTTTCTCCATTTGGATTTCTTGACTTGGATGATCCTTGATGATTCCCTTATCCTTGATTCACTTGTATTAATGTTATTGATGGCTTATAATCCTTGAAAACTCATATAATAATTGTAGAGAGAAGTTTTAGAGACAAGTGGTGTAATGTGAAAATGAAATAAGACAAGTCTTGATCCTCACATTTAATGAATTGAAAAATCTGTGCTGGGTGAACAGTGGTCGTCCATGGAGGTTTACGGCCCGTATTCCACTATACGGCTCGTCCTCCATGGGCGTAATTAACCAATTCCAGAACCAGAAGCTGGGCTGCCTTCATGGTGGTTTACGACCATGGTTTACGGGCCGTAAATCACTTTACGGTCCGTCCACCAGGTCGTATTATACCTTTTCCTCAGCTGGCAGAAAGTTGAAGTTTGGCATGTCAGTCTACGACCTGGCAGTTTACGGACCGTATACCAGTTTACGGTCCGTATTTGCACTTTACGACCACTGGCAGAAAGCTGAAGCTTTTGCATGGCAGTTTACGACTGCCAGTTTACGGACCGTATTGCACTTTACGGTCCGTATTTTGCAATATACGACCATTGGGTAGTTGCAATTCTACAATTTCCCATATTTCTTAGACTTCTCATTTTAATCATCCCCGTCCATCCACATGCATTGCTCACCCTGTATCTCATCTTAACTTAGCCAACTTCCTCGTCTCACATCGGATACTTTCGAAATCTCGCCTAAGGTCATCAATGTCGTTTCTTGCTCATGGACATCATGTACTCATATTCATCACTAGTTTATTCTCTTGCGTACCAACGAAAATTTTTTCGAGGTGTAACATTCTACCCCCCTTAGGAACATTCGTCCTCGAATGTTAAAGGCTTGGGGAATTCTATAAAAATTTCGCCAGAGTGTCCTCTGTAATGTAGCACTACCACCCTGTCACAACAACCCACATTAACAATGCCTCTCAGGGAAATAATACAACGGCACTAGAAATTTGGCCACACACGACCTGAATGTATAAAAGGGAAAACATGCATACCTTATGATTTTGGCGTTTCATCTTGGACTTCTTCCAAAGGCTGAAATAAATGTGGGTATTTGGATCGCATATTCTCTTCTGCTTCCCATGTCATTTCCTCTAGATTGTTATTTCTCCACAGAACTTTAATTGAGGCAACTTCTTTGTTTCTAAGCCTCCGTACTTGCCTATCTAATATGGCAATGGGTATTTCATCATAAGTTAACTTTTCTGTCACTTGAATATCATTCACTGGGACGATCCTCGTAGGATCTCCAACACACTTTCGAAGCATCGAGACATGGAATACTGGATGGACTGACTCCAAATCTGGAGGTAGATCTAGCTCATAGGCCACTTTACCTATTTTGTGCACAATCTCATAGGGTCCGATATACCGGGGACTGAGTTTCCCCTTTTTGCTAAATCTCATAACGCCTTTCATTGGCGACACTTTCAAGAATACCCAATCCTTAACTTGGAACTCTAAGTCCCTTCGACGATTATCCGCATAGGATTTCTGGCGACTTTGAGCCGCTAACAACCGATCTTGTATGAGCTTGACTTTCTCTATTGCTTACTGGACTAAGTCTGGCCCTATCAACTTAGCTTCTCCGGTTTCAAACCACCGAATTGGGGATCTACACTTCCGCCCATATAGAGCCTCATACGGTGCCATTTGAATGCTAGAATGATAACTGTTATTGTAACCAAACTCAATGAGTTGCAAATAGTCATCCCAATTTCCTCCAAAATCTATCATACATGCCCGTAACATATCTTCAAGAGTCTGAATAGTACGTTCAGCTTGCCCATCAGTCTGGGGGTGAAATGCCGTGCTTAGGCGCACTTGGGTCCCTAAACCTTCTTGGAAAGACCCCCAAACCTTGGCTATAAACTGCGTTCCTCTATCGGAGATAATAGATACCGGAACGCCATGGAGTCCCACTATCTCTTTAAGATAAAGCTTGGCATAATCTTCTGCCATATAGGTCATTCTGACCGGTAAGAAATGCGCTGACTTTGTGAGCCTATCCACGATCACCCATATAGAATCATATTTACGTCGAGAACGGGGTAACCCTGTAATGAAATCCATATTAATCACTTCCCACTTCCAAGTTGGGATTTCTATAGCTTGGAATAAGCCACCCGGCTTTTGGTGTTCTATCTTCACTTGTTGGCAATTAGGACACTGAGCTACGAATTCCGCTACGTCTTTCTTCATCCCATTCCACCAATATATAGTCTTAAGATCATGATACATTTTCGTCGCTCCGGGGTGAACGGAGTAACGGGAACAATGAGCTTCTCTCAAAATCTGATGGCGTAGACCTGCCACATCGGGAACACATAACCTGCCTCGACATCGGAGGACTCCGTCTTCCGAAATGTCAAATGATGACTCCTCCTTCTGAGGGAGTGTATCTCTGTACTGCATTAGCATGGGATCCTCATATTTTCGCTCTTTTACTTTCGCTACTAACGATGAAACTGTTAAATTCTGAATAGTAGCTCCGCTGCTACCTGAGTCCACCACTCGGACTCCTAGGCTAGCTAACTGCTGAAGATCACGGGCCATCTCTTTCTTTTCTGGTTGTACATCACTTAGACTTCCCATCGACCTACGGCTAAGAGCATCGGCCACAACATTTGCCTTTCCGGGGTGGTACAAGATTTCAACATCATAGTCTTTTAGCAACTCTAGCCATCGTCGTTGCCGCAAATTCAACTATTTCTGCTTGAAGATGTACTGGAGACTCTTATGATCTGTATAAATATCCACGTGGACACCATATAAGTAATGTCTCCATATCTTTAAAGCATTGACCACCGCGGCCAATTCTAAGTCATGGGTAGGATAATTCTGCTCATGTTTCCGTAATTGTCTAGAAGCATACGCAATCACCTTACCATTTTGCATCAATACACAGCCTAGCCCGACGCCTGAAGTATCACAATAAATAACATATCCTTCCAATCCCTCTGGAAGTGTCAAGACTGGGGCTGAAGTCAATCGGTCTTTCAACTCTTGGAAACTACGCTCGCAAGCATCCGTCCATTGAAACTTAGTTGACTTCTGAGTCAACTTTGTAAGCGGTGCAGAAATAGAAGAGAAACTCTCAACAAACCTTCTGTAATAACCTGCTAAGCCCAAAAAGCTACGAACCTCCGTAGGGGTCGTGGGCCTTGGCCAAGTCTTCACTGCCTCAATCTTTTGGCTATCCACTCGAATACCGTCAGCTGCAACAATGTGGCCCAGAAATGCCACTGAGTTCAACCAAAACTCGCATTTGGAAAACTTCGCGAATAGCTCTCGAGTTCGAAGAACTCCAACGACAATACGCAAGTGATCCGCATGTTCTTCCTCGGATCTAGAATATACTAGGATATCATCGATGAATACAATCATGAATAGATCCAGAAAAGGCCTGAATATATTGTTCATTAAGTCCATAAACACTGTCGGTGCATTAGTTAGCCCAAACGACATTACTCGGAACTCGAAATGGCCATATCTTGTTCTGAAAGCTGTCTTAGGGATATATTTCTCCCTAACTCTTACTTGGTGATACCCGGACCTCAAATCAATCTTTGAAAACCATTTGGCACCTTGCAATTGATCAAATAAATCATCAATCCTCGGGAGGGGATACTTGTTCTTAATTGTCACTTTATTCAATTGTCGATAATCAATGCACATTCTCAAGGAGCCATCCTTCTTCCGGACGAACAATACGGGTGCTCCCCACAGGGATGAACTAGGCCTAATGAAGCCTTTTTCAAGCAAGTCTTTCAATTGCTCCGTCAACTCTTTCAACTCTGCGGGCGCCATCCTATAGGGAGGAATAGATATGGGATTTGTGTCTGGCAACACATCAATCGCAAAATCGATCTCTCGCTCGGGAGGACGGCCTGGAAGCTCTTCCGGGAACACATCCGGAAATTCGTTCATTACTGCAATTGACTGAAGAGTCGGCGACTCAACTTCTACATCTTGAACTCGCACTAGGTGATAAATACACCCTTTCGTGATCATCTTTCTTGCCTTTAGATAGGAAATAAACCTACCTTTTGGTGATGCCGAATTTCCTTTCCACTCTAAGACTGTTCTCCCGGAAATTGGAAACAAATCATTTTCGTTCTACAATCAACATTGGCATAACAAGAAGTCAACCAATCCATGCCCATAATGATATCAAAATCTACCATTTCTAGCTCATGCAAATCAATCAGGGTACGACGATCACAAATCACAATCACACAATTCCTACATACTCGGCTAGCTATTACCGATTCACCCACGGGTGTAGACACCTCAAAAGGCTTGATAGAATCCGGCTAAATTATAAATCGACCCGCAATATATGGAGTAACATATGATAATGTGGTGCCCGGATCAATCAAAGCATATACATCATGAGAGAATACTGATAATATACCTGTGACCACATCAGGAGAAGACTCAAGATCTTGGCGTCTAGCCAAAGCATAAATACGGTGCTGAGGACCGCTAGTACTGGGAGCTCTGCCTCTACCTCTACCATGGCCGACTGGAGCATGTGAACCTAGCCCCGTAGGGCGTACAGATGCCGAAGATCCGGCTACCGATCCTGATGGCTGGATCCTACCTCTACCATGCACTGAGGGGCAATCACGCATAATATGGCCCGATCGACCATATGAATAGCAACCATCTGAACCCAATCGGCATTGACCGCAATGCGACTTCCCACACTGGGAACATTGTGGTATAGGTGGCCTTGACTGGCCTGAATCACCTCTAAACTGGGACTCTGAATAACTCTGACTCGGCCCGGAATGAGTAGATCTATCAAGGCTCTGGCCTGAAAACCGTGGAGGTGCATTGGTCATAGAATAGCCCGAAGTTCTAGGGAACTGTTGCCTGTGTCCGCCTCTGGACTCACTTATTGGGCCCGAAGATCTGGCCCTCTTGCTATGTTCCCTATCCTATTCACGTTCACTTCTCCGCTGCTGTATGCTTTCCTCTAAATTTTGAGCATGTTCCTGAATGCGTGCAATATCCATACCGTCCTGAAGGGACGCAGTCAAGCATTTGTCCATCAGATGAGGCCCTAGGCCCTTTACAAATCGGTGTACCCGGTCGCCCATATCTGCTACCATAGCCGAAGCATACCTGGCCAAGGAGTTAAAGTGGAGACTATACTCCGTAGCACTCATGTTACCCTTCCTCAAATTCAAGAATTTATCGGCCCTAGCTCGCCGAACTTCTGGAGGCATGTAGTGACGGAGAAAAGCATCGACAAACTCTGGCCATACCGGCGGAGGTGCATTGGCTCCCCGCGAAGCCATCCATACTGTATACCACTGGATCGAGATATCACGCAATCTATAGGATGCTAGCTCTACCGACTCAGTGTCTGAAGCATGTATCAACCGGAGCGTCCTTAGCATACCATCAATAAAGTCCTGGGGATCCTCCTCCGGTTTCGACCCAAAGAATTCCGGGGGTTTCAAAGCAATGAAGTCACCGAACCTTGCACTAACAGCCCTGTCACCTTGCCCTGCGCTTGGCCTCTGAGTCTGGGTCGCGACCAACTGAGTCAACAAATTTATGGCCTCTCTCACATCTTGGCCCGAAGCATTCAGTGGAGGGGCTGGAGCTGGGGCTGAGGCTCCCACGTGCTCCTCGGTAATAGGCACTGTCTGGGAGGACTGAGATTGAGCCGCACTCTGGGACTCATCTTCCTCTACTACGGGTGGTGGTCCTCCTTCGGCCCGCTTTTCTGCCACCGTCTTGCCCTTTTGGGCTGCTGTAGCCTTTTTCTTTTTAGGCATCTCTGAAATACACAACACCCGATTTAGGAACAAGAATTTCTTACATCATAGCTCTATCGCAGGATTCTTATGAAGAAAGAAGGTCATATATTCCTAAAATGTCTGTAGCTTCTCGTTTATAAGTGTGGCGCGCAACACACCCATAACCAAGACTCTACTAGACACGGCTCGTAGACACATCCTAGGACTGAACTGCTCTGATACCACTTTTGTCACGACCCGGCTAGGGGTCCGCGACGAGCACCCGGTGCTACCCCACCCGGGCACCCCCTTATCGTACATAACATAACATCTAGGTGAACCATAAGTCAATTCGTGCTTTTCTTATCGTTAATCATATTGATCCCATTAGACGACCATCATCATTTAACATATCATAGGAATCTATGCCACATCATAAGTACAAGGCTGACAAGGCCAACAAAAGATATACAAAACATGGGCCGACATGGCCGAACATCTCTACCCACATACACATGACTACGAGCCTCTAAGGCTATGACATATCGTATGAGCGGGACAGGACCCCGCTATGCCCATAATTATATACACAAAAGAATAAGTACCCAAAAGCTACGACTCCGAAAGAAATGGAGCTCTGCTATGCAATCTCTGAATAAGCAGCTATGGATCAAGTCTGTCTCCCTGTGCACCTGCGGGCATGACGCAGCTTCCACAAACAAAAGGACGTCAGTACGAAGAATGTACTAAGTATGTAAAGCATGATCAACATCGATATATAAGCATAATGAACAACGTATGAAATAGCATAGGAGGGGAGACAATAATATCATCGTCATAGTACTTACCTGCCATTCGTAGGACTTTCCATTTTTCGTACGTATTAGCACACCTACGTCGTCGTCCGTATTCCATAATAGTACTCTTACCTTACTTGTGCTCGTATTCGTATACATGTCCTTATTCGTATTCTTATACATAGTCTTATCACATTCATATTCATATTATATACCTAGTCATTTCATATACATAGCATTTACATAGCATACCCGACCTTATAGGATCGGTGTTTTAGATATATACTTGGCCAACCAAGACTCAAGATCATGCATACCTGGCCCTACCAAGGCATCAGGGTTATCCGTACCATCTGCAGAGGTGTGCGCGCGTTTCGTAATCGTATACATACTCTATACATAGTCATATACGTATAGTCTTACCCGGCATCATAAGCTCGGGGTCTTATCATAGCCCTTTATAGGCATACATATACATATGTCATAGCTCGTAAGCATCTCTAATCTCATTTTACTCTCATCATCATTTCTATCCTCATCATTATCGTTACATCTACATTATAGACTTACTCGTCATACGAGGAACATTGTATAATCATAGTACATATCAAGGGTCGTGAGCTTATGAGCTCGGAATGTCAACCATGTGAAGACAACATACTCGTATAGAGGAATTAGAAACTTGGCCAAGAACCATGCCTTATGAAAGAAGGGTTAGCCTTACATACCTTTCGTCGAACTATTCTACACTTGCACGTTCCCTTCCAATGCTAGCGTTTATACCTTCATTAATATCATAACAATGGCCATTAGTCATTCACATTATCTAGATTCCTCAATTTGCGTCTAATTCACCCACATTCATGGTCATAACACCCAACTTCATCCATTCGTCTAAAGTGTTTAGTTCATGATCTTAATGCCATTTATAACACATTCATATCACAACACAACAACATTCATAACACAATTCAAACTATTTCTCAAAATGTCACTATTCATCATTCATGACCTAGTTGACCACATTTTCTACAATCCATGTATTTTAATTTTCCAATACCTTAAACATCTTGTAAAAATCATGAACCTTACCTTAGAAGTTGTAGGAACAAGCTTTGATTGATAATACTCCTCTTTGAGCAAAACCCTAGTTTTTCTCCATTTGGATTTCTTGACTTGGATGATCCTTGATGATTCCCTTATCCTTGATTCACTTGTCTTAATGTTATTGATGGCTTATAATCCTTGAAAACTCATATAATAATTGTAGAGAGAAGTTTTAGAGAGAAGTGGTGTAATGTTGAAATGAAATAAGAAAAGTCTTGATCCTCACATTTAATGAATTGACAAATCTGTGCTGGGTGAACAGTGGTCGTCCATGGAGGTTTACGGCCCGTATTCCACTATACGGCTCGTCCTCCATGGGCGTAATTAACCAATTCCAGAACCAGAAGCTGGGCTGCCTTCATGGTGGTTTACGACCATGGTTTACGGGCAGTAAATCACTTTACGGTGCGTCCACCAGGTCGTATTATACCTTTTCCTCAGCTGGCAAAAAGTTGAAGTTTGGCATGTCAGTCTACGACCTGGCAGTTTACGGGCCGTATACCAGTTTACGGTCCGTATTTGCACTTTACGACCACTGGCAGAAAGCTGAAGCTTTTGCATGGCAGTTTACGACTACCAGTTTACGGACCGTATTGCACTTTACGGTCCGTATTTTGCAATATACGACCATTGGGCAGTTGCAATTCTACAACTTCCCATATTTCTTAGACTTCTCATTTTAATCATCCCCGTCCATGCACATGCATTGCTCACCCTGTATCTCATCTTAACTTAGCCAACTTCCTCGTCTCACATCGGATACTTTCGAAATCTCGCCTAAGGTCATCAACGTCGTTTCTTGCTCATGGACATCATGTACCCATATTCATCACTAGTTTATTCTCTTGCGTACCAACGGAAAATTTTCCGAGGTGTAACATTTGGTCTTTGTATGAATTGGTGGATATGGAATTGAATGCAAGAATTGTGTATGTTGATGTTGAGACTTTGTTGGGTCGTGTGTGTGGCTATTTTAAGCTAGTGATGATGAGTTAATTTTAATTGGTATTGTTGTTGTTGTGGTCATGGATTAAATGATGAAAGTAAAGGAATTTGATGGTTAAAGTTGGAGTTATAATTATTTAGCGGGTTGTTCTTGTTGAATTGAGGGATTAAGGGTTATGATTATGTATTGTGTTGTTGATCTTGTGAAATTGGAGGACTAAGTGTAGGTAAGACTTCTATTGTGCTGATTGTGGTTGATGGGCTGCCTTAGGATTTGTTATAATTTTAAGATAATTCTCTTGCATATAGGAGTTGAGGTCGTTGTTATGTTGTTGCTAATATGAATCACTAATTTGATAAGAAAGGGATGTATAAGATATCGTATGCGAAGCGTATGTGGCTTGTTGGGTGTATATTTTAGATATTCGAAGTGTATTGGGCATTGTTTCTATTTGGGATGTTTTGAGGATCCTCGAATCTAGTTTCGACTAGTTCTTAATGCGATAACTTAGACGTGCTTTGGTTGTTGCTATGTTGGTTGTATGGTTGAACGATATAGGGGAAGTGCTGCCCAATTGTCTTGAAATAAGCTACTAACGTTGAAGTACGTTTTATGCCTTTTCGTAGCTTAACCATAGTCTTGACGTCTTAATATAGGTTGAGATATTTTGGGCAACGTATACATATCGAGTCACGGATTAAGCGCCAAATGTATGTAAAGCTAACCCTTCTTTCTTTTTGGCATGATTTACATGAAATGAACAAATGACAAATGTATAAGCTCCTATTCTTAGAGACACTAGGGTGGTTAATGTCCTTGATTTCCATAAGTTATTTCATATTGTCTTGGTACACGTTTATGATTCTTGAAGTCCCATTTGACATAATTCATAATGACATTTGAGGGATACTTGACATAACTGCCTTCGTTGATATTCAAGTGTTAGTTCATTCTGTCTACCCTATCGAGTCTCAGATGATGATTTGATTTGCATATGGTTACTCATTACTCTGCTCCTGCATATTGTCATTATACCTTTCACCAAGTCCCGGGCCGGTTATGTTCTCGTGCACAGTTCACTACATTGTTCACCGAGTCCCTCACTAGAGGGACGGGTACAGTATATGTATAAATATGATGATATGATGATGTGATGATATGATGATATGATGATGTGATGATGTGATTATGGCGCCAAGGATGGTATGTGATGACTTTATTCACCGAGTCCCGTAACGGGCCGGGTATGAAATATGATGACGACATGCATGTTTTACGTTTCATAAGGCCAGTGTATTGGTATTTAAAGCGTCATACTTGTCTCCTATAATCTCTATTTCAGTCGTGATTCTCTTGTTGTATTTCAGGCTTTATATACTTAGTACATATCTCGTACTGACCCCCTTTCTTCGAGGGGCTGCGTTTCATGCCCGCAGGTACAGATACTCGATTTGGTGATCCTCCAGCTTAGGATTTCCACTCAGCTGTCTTGGAGAGCTCCATTGTCCCGGAGCCTAGAAATTTGGTACAAATATTTTGATGTATATATATATATATATATGTTTATCCAGGGGTACCGCGGGGCCCTGTCCTGTCATATTTCACTATCGATACTCTTAGAGGTCTGTAGACATATGTGTGGGTTGTGTGTAAGTTCTGTTCAACTGTGTCTATATGGATTACGTATGGTATTGACATGTTGTGACAGCCTTGTCGGCTTATGTATAGTATTGACATGTTGTGATAGCCTTGTCGGCTTATGTATGGTATTAACATGTAGTGGCAGCCTTGTCGGCTTGCTTATCATATTATATTTTGATTAGTTGTGACTCCTCAGGAGACAGGTTATCGGGATACCTATATATGATGACGTTGTGAACCTTTGAGGTTCTTTTGCAAAGTTTCCATATTGTTCTTAAGAATCAGTTGTCTATATTTAACAGGTACGTATACGAGTGTCCAGCTCAGGCACTAGTCATGGCCCACGGGGTTGGGTCGTGACAACTCCCTTCGTCCAGATTAACGTAGACATGTGTCATAGTACTTAATATTTAATTCCCTTCTCAAGTATAGACGTATGCACTTTAAATTTAATTCTCTGACACATTTATTTCCTTTGTGCACTTTTACTTGTTCACTTATGGTTTTCGTGTTCTAGCTAAATATTTATTTTCTTCTCATGTATAGACATATGCAATTCAATTTTAATTCTCCTACACAAATTTATTTCCTCCGTGCACTTTAATTTGTTCATTTTTGACTTTTCACATTCTTTGACAATTAATAAATCTCACGTGGATATATGCCATAGTACTGAATATTTATTCTCTTCTCGTGTATACACGTGTGCACTTCTATTTTAATTCTCCGACACATATTTATTTCCTCCGTGCACTTTTACTTGTTCATTTCTGAATTTTCACATTATTTAAGAATTTATAAATGAAGTACTCCTTCCGTCCCATATTTCTTGGCCACATTACTATACTTGACTTTTTATGTTCTTTAAGAATAAATAAAAATGAAGTACTCCCTTCGTCCATATTACTAAAAATATATGTCTATTTTTCTATTCTATATTTATCTTATTGTCTATTTCTATTATTCCCGTTTTCCTTCTTTGTCAATACTTTAAACGTGAAGAGAGGACTAAGAATAGCAATGCAAATTTGCACCAAAAGTTATTTTAATGCTCCTACACATAATTTGTTCACTTTTGACTTTTCTCGTTCGTTGAAAATTAATAAATCAAGTATATATTTTATCATAATATCCATATTTATTGGTATATAGTCTCAATAGACTCAGAAAATGATTTGAAAATGAATAATTAATGTGAAGGGTAAAATAAGAAGAAGAATTTTTTTCCTTGATATGTTAACATTAACAAGTAAAAATAAAGGGAGGGAGTGACATTTTTCCCCATTTTCCTTCATTGTCAATACTTTACTTATTTACTCTCCTTTGCGGTCTCTGATTATTGTTTCTTTACATTTATAAAATGTATTACTTTATATTTTCATTTCAGAATTAAAATTTGGTGATTAATGATATAACATAAATCTTTCTAATTTTGATTTCTTTGTTACAATTAATATAAAAAATTATAATATATTTTTTAATTAATTTAATAAAAATATTTTAATCCAATATATACAACAAAATGGTTTTTATGTTTGAATCTGAATAGTTACTTAATTGAAATGAATATCAACCTATCGGTATACATATAAAATATTAAAGAATTTAAAAGAAAAATTTTAAATCAAAATTTTAATTTTCCCTCATATTCTTACTAATTTTCTTTTACATCAATGAACAACTTTTATTGTCATGATAATGATAAAAAAGTCCGACTCTTTCCATCTCAAAGACTTTTAATTACAACTAAAGTGATGGGACATAAAATACATTTTGTGTATATAATAACAATTAGAATGTTTTTAAAAGTTATTTTCAAAATACAAACTTTAAAGACTGACTAATTAAAGTGAATAGACATGTTCTGCATGTATTGCTAGTCTTGTTCTGAAGGTCGTCTTAGGAATGTCTTCCCCCCTGACTCTCACCCGATGATAACCGGATCTCAAGTCTATCTTTGAAAACTATTTGGCCCCTTGTAATTTATCAAATAAGTCATGAATCCTTGGAAGCGAATATTTGTTCTTGATTGTCACCTTGTTCAGTTGTCAGTAGTCAATGCACATTCGCACGGAGCCATCTTTCTTTCTTAAAAACAACAAGGGTGCTCCCCACGGGGATGAACTAGGCCTAATGAAGCCTTTTTCATGTAAGTCCTTCAATTGTTCTTTCAATTCTTTCAACTCTGCGGGAGCCATTCTATAAGGAGGAATAGATATGGGCCTGGTGTCCGGTAGCACATCTATAGCAGAATCGATCTCTCGCTCTGGGGGAAGGCCTGGAAGCTCATCCGGGAATACATCCGGAAACTCATTCACTACGAGGACAGACTGAAGAGTCGGCGATTCGGCTTCCATATCTTGAACCCGGACTAAGTGGTAAATACAACCTTTTGCAATCATTTTCCTTTCCTGGAGATAGGAAATAAATATACCTCTGGGGGATGCTATATTTCCCTTCCATTCCAGAACTGGTTCTCCCAAAAACTAGAAGCAAACCATTTTTGTTCTACAATCGACATTGGCATAGCAAGAAGCCAACCAATCCATGCCTATGATAACATCAAAATTCACCATTTTCAACTCATGTAAATCACCCGTAGGACGATGATCAAAAATCACAACTACACAGTTTCTATGTACTCGGCTAGCTATTACCGAATCACCAACAGGTGCCGATTCCTCGAAAGGTTTGATTGACTCCGGTTCCACCCCAAATCGACCCGCAATATAAGGAGTAACATATGAAAATGTGAAGCCTGAATCTATCAATACATACACATCAAGAGAAAATACCGATAATATACCTGTAACAACGTCAAGGGAGGACTCAAGATCCTATCGCCCAGCCAATGCATAAATACAATGATGAGGACCACTAGAACTGGGAGCTCCTCCTCTACCTCTACCATTGCTAACTGGTGCATGTGAACCTTGCCCCAGAGGACGTATAAATGATGAATACCCGGCTGCCGACCCTGAAGGCTGGACCCTATCCCTACAACCAATTGAGAGGCAGTCACGCATGATATGGCTTGGCCGACCACATGCATGGAAAACATCTGCGCTTAAACGAACACTGGCCCCAATGTGACTTCCCGCACTGAGAACCTCATGGAATGGGTGGCCTTGCCTTACCCGAGTCACCTCTGTAATGAGAACCCGAAGCTCTAAAACTCTGACCCGGCCCGAAGTGTTACACCTCGAAAAATTCCCCGTTGATGCATAATGAATAGACTAACGAAGAGCACGAGAATACAGTAATTGAATAAGTAAGGAATGACATTTGATGACCCTAATTAAGGTCTTAAAGACATTCAGAGTAAGAGAAGAAAGTTTTCTAAGAAAAGGCAAGGCATACGATAGGTATCGGAAAGGATTTACGAGTAACCAGTTATTGATGATTTAATAGTGCCTTGGAGAAGAATTATAATGTCCCTTAGATCGTTAATGAGGTGTTAAACAAGTGTCAAGAAGGTTCCATAAGGATTGGAGATCAAACGAAGAGACAAGAACAAGATCAGAGTAAAGGTGGGTTCTACGGCCGATTATATGGTCCGCATAATGTTATACGGTCCGTATAATGGACCGCTGAATCTCCCCAGTGAAGTCCCTCACTGATGGGATTATACGGTCACTTATGCAAACCGTATAAAATTATACGGACCGTATAATGTGCTGTATAATGAACACAGAAGCGAGAAGTTGACAAGGTGATTTCACGGTCACTTATACGGACCGTATAAATTTATACATACCGTATAATGTGCCGTCAAATTGACACAGAAAGGGATGGTTGCTGAAGCAGTTTCACTGTCACTTATATGGACCGTATAAATTTATACGGACCGTATAAATTTATACGGACCGTATAAGTGTCCGTATAATAATGTCAGGACAGATTTTTAATTTATAAAAAGAGCACCCAAGTTCATTTATTTCATTCCCATTTCTCCTCCATGACTCAAGACTTCTCTAGAAACTTCCACACACTTCATAAACAAGAATCCAACTGAAATCAAGTATCCACTTCATCAAACCCACAAAATTAAGTGTGAGAAGCACATTAAAGTTTATCCAAGCCAAGGAATATCAATGGAAGTGAACTAGGGTTTTGGTGCAAGAGAAATATTTCAACTCAAGGCTTATTCCTACACTATCTAAGGTAAGTTTTATGGTATTTTCATGTTATTTAAGGTATTGAAAGGTTGAAACACTTGGATTGCAGAAGGGTATAGAAAATGGGCTATGAATATGGAATAGTGACATTTTGAGTAGTAGTTTGGAGTGAATCATAAATATTGATATGGGGTGATTATGAGTAAGCTATAAATGATTTTTAGAACAAGGGGTAAGTTTATATGTGAGAAAACACAATAGTGAACCATGACCATGATTATGGAGGAATTGAAGTGAAATTGTGAAATGTGGGTAATGTAGATGAATGATGATTGTTGCCTATAATATTGTGAATGTTGTTACGGATGTTTGGGAATTGATATAAGATATGGAGAACGTAATAGAAACAAAGGAGATGCTGCTCAATTTTCTCTAACCTTAGTTCAAACACGCTTATGTTATCGAGTATCTAATATGAGTTTGAACTTTCTTGAAGGTAGAAACGCGAGCAACGACGAAGAACGATCAAACGATAGAATAGCTAAACGAAAAAGGTATGTAAGGCTAAATCATTTCTTTATAAGGCATGAATCTTCCTAATTTTCCATAATCTTCCCATATACTAGAAATTATGAGTCCATGACTATAAAAGGCTACCTACGAATATGGTAAAGAAAGGAGATACGACACGAGCATGTTAATGATAATGATGAGTATAAGTATGAAGAAATCCTAGAGTAATATAAGACGTCCATCAAGCTAATGATCCTAAGTATAGTTTCATTGATGATTTTCCTTGTGTACACTTACCTTAAAATGCTAGTCCCTCCAAGGTGAGACCTGACGATTATGATCACTCCATAACGTAGTCGGGGGTTCACGACCTTATGTCACCTCGATATAGCCATGGTTACCTTCAAGTTCTAATGTAGGATCAATGATGAATGTCTGATGATGTTAAGTTATGATAAGACTATGATATGCCTATGAGATGTGTAATAGTGATAAGTTTATGATTGATTATATGACGATACGATTCCACCGTGCCTAGTTGGCCGGGCATGTCACCGCGAAGGCGGGCTGCATACAATTCCACCGTGCCTAAAAGTCGGGCATGTCATCGCTAAGGCGGGCTGCTACATTTACACCGAGCCTAGATGGCCGGGCATGATCACCACTAGTGGGCGGCATTTGATGGTTACCCGGATGCGGGTTAACGATAATGATTTATATGATACGATGATTTATGCGCTATGATGATACACGTACTATGATTATATATATGTATATAGATATATATGATATATGTGTGAAATGTATCCACCCTTAGAGGTTACGCAGGTTATGTCTTCACCTTATGACTTATGATTTCTCTACCATGTTCATTTCATTTATGCCTTGCATACTCAGTACAATGTTCGTACTGACGTCCATTTTCTTTGGACGCTGTGTTCATTCCCACAGGTAGACAGGGAGGTGATCCAGACTCGTAGAAGTTATCAGTAGATTTATAGGAGCACTCCATTACTCCGGAGGTGCTACTTGGCATATATATGTATTTTGGGCACGACGGGGTCCTGTTCTGTCCATATGTGTAGTACTCTATTAGAGGCTCGTAGATACGCATGTGTGGGTAGTATGGTCTCAAGATGTTACTATTGCATATATGTATTATTTTGATAGCCGAAGGGCTTATGTATATAAAAGTAATTATGTTTCCAAAATAAAAATAGTTTTCCTATGATTATGAGTATGTGAATATTAAAGAAATGTATAATGAGTATGATGAGTAATAGAATGAGTGGTGCTCGGTGGTTAGCCGCGGGTACCCGTCATGGCCCCTAGTCGGGTCGTGACAAAAGTGGTATCAGAGTAGTTCAGTCCTAGGAATTGTCTACGAGCCGTGTCTAGTAGAGGCTTGTTTATGGTGTGTTGCGCGCCACACTAAGAAACAAGAGGCTACAGGGCATTTAGGAAAAATGACCATCTTTCATCTTAAGAGATCGTGCGATAGAGCTGTGTTATAAGATTTCCTCCTCCTTAATAGTGTGCTATGATTTCAAAAATGCCACCAAAGGGAAAAGTTACAGCCTCCTAGAAGGGCAAGACTACGATGAAAAGGTGGGTAGAGAGAGAGCCGCCAATGAATGTAGAAGAGGACGAATCACATAATGAGGCCCCATCTAATACTTCCTCCAATCCGCCCAATTTAGAAGAACAAGAAGGGGCATCAACTCCAGCTCCTATGACTCCAGTTCCTCCACCGGTTGCTTTGGGTCAACAAGTGATCGAGGCAATCCATCTATTGACACAGTTAGTTGCCGCACAGGCACAGCGGCAGAATGCGGGTCCAAGTGATTGGAAAGCTAGTACCAGAGCCCGTGATTTTATGAGTTTGAATCCTCCGGAGTTTTTTGCGTCAAAGCCAAATGAAGACCCGCAAAGTTTTATTGATGAAATGTTGAGAACGTTGAAGATTATTCATGCCTCCGAAACTGAATCTGTGGAGTTAGCATCTTATAGACTCCGAGATGTGGCGGTATTATGGTACAATATTTAGCTATCATCAAGAAAACAGAATGCCCCTCCTCCCGTTTGGCAAGAATTTGTAGATTCCTTCATCCGCCATTATGTGCCACCCGAGGTCCGCTGAGCTAGAGCGGATAGATTTTTAAATTTTAAATAAGGGAATATGAGTGCTCGGGAGTACAGTCTCCAGTTCAATTCATTGGCTAGATATGCCCCGACTATGGTGGTTGACATGGGAGATAGAGTGCATCGATTTGTGAGTGGCTTAGGGCCACATTTGTTCAAGGATTGTTTGACGGCTTCGTTGCAAGATGGGATGGATATTTCCCGCATTCAAGCCCATGCCCAGAATTTAGAAGGACAACAATATCCATAAAGGGGTGATCGTGATACTGATAGAAGGCAAAGCAAGAGGGCCAGATCTATGGGGGCAGGTAGTGACTATAGAGGGGGATCGAGGCAGACATATCCCATACATTCAGGCCAGTCGGTGACTAGTGCGCCTCCACGATTTGCAGATAGGAGATTTGATCGCTCCTTTCCTTCAGGACAGGGTCAGAGTTCGAGAGTTTCGCGTTCTCAGCTTGGGGGTGATCATAGTCAGAGGAGACCACCAGTGCCGCGATGTAATCAGTGCGATAAATTACATTCAGGGCTATGCCGCCAGGGTACAGATGCTTGCTATGTTTGTGGAAAAACTGGGCACTTGATGCGGGATTGCCTTTCAAGGTATGGAAGAGATGGGGCTCATCCCACAGGATCTGCCGCTGGTTCCTCTTCAGTGCGCCTGGTAGGGCAGACTCCTCAGATTCCAGTAGGTCGAGGTAGAGGCAGAGGGGGAGAATCTACTTCAGGTGCCACTCAGCCTCGTATGTATGCTTTAGTCGGACGACAGGATCTTGAGTCCTCCCCAGATGTGGTTACAAGTACAGTATCAGTATTTTCCCATGAAGTGTATGTATTGATAGATCCGGGTTCTACCCTATCTTATATTACTCTGTATGTTACTGGTCGTATTGGGATGAAACCTGAGCCAATTAAACCTTTTGAGGTATCTACTCCGGTTGGTGATGCCGTGATAGCTAGACAAGTGTATCCAAATTGTGTAATTGTCATATGCAATCGCCAGACTAAAGCTGATTTAATTGAGCTGGAAATGTTAGATTTTGATGTGATCATGGGTATGGATTGGTTGGCCTCATGTTATTCTAATGTTTATTACCGAATGAAAGTAGTTCGATTTCAATTTCCGGGAGAGCCTGTTTGAATGGAAGGGTAATACAGCCTCTCAAAAAGGTAGGTTCATTTCCTACCTTAAGGCAAGGAAGATGATAGCTAAGGGCTATATTTATCACTTAGTCCGAGTTCATGACACCGAAGCAAAGTCGCCAACTTTCCAATCTGTTCCGGTAGTGAATGAATTTTTGGATGTATTTTCAAATGAACTTCCAGGCCTTCCTCTGGAAAGAGAGATTGATTTAGCTATTGATGTGTTGCCGAACACCAAGACTATTTCTATTCCTTCTTATCGAATGGCTCCGGCAGAACTGAAGGAATTAAAGGCACAACTGAAAGATTTTCTTGAGAAGGGGTTTATTAGACCCAGTTCATCACCGTGGGGAGCGCCAGTCCTATTTGTAAGAAAGAAAGATGGTTCCCTACGAATGTGTATCGATTATAGGCAGTTGAACAAGGTGACGATAAAGAACAAATATCCTCTCCCAAGGATTGATGATTTGTTTGATCAACTACAGGGTGCCAAGTGGTTTTCCAAAATAGACTTGGGGTCAGGTTATCACCAAGTTAGAGTTAGAGAAGAAGCTATTCCCAAGACAGCTTTTAGAACAACATATGGCCATTATGAATTCCGGGTGATGTCGTTTGGGTTAACTAATGCTCCGGCAGTGTTCATGAATATGATGAATAATGTATTCAAGCCTCTCTTGGATTTATTCATAATAGTGTTCATTGACGACATTCTGGTATACTCTCGCACAAAATCAGAACATGCAGATCATTTACGTATTGTTCTTGGCATTCTGCGAACCCGAGAATTGTATGCAAAATTTTCAAAGTGCGAGTTTTGGCTGAATTCTGTGACATTTCTGGGTCATGTTATTTCAGATGATGGCATTAGAGTTGATACTAAGAAAATTGAAGCTGTGAAGACTTGGCCAAGGCCTACGACGACTACAGAAGTCCGTTGTTTTCTTGGATTGGCAGGGTACTATAGAAGGTTCGTAGAGGGATTTTCCTCTATTTCAGCCCATTGATGAAGCTAACCCAAAAGTCAGTTAAATTTCAATGGAATGAAGCTTATGAACGCAGTTTCCAAGAGTTGAAGGACAAACTAACCTCATCCCCAGTCTTGACACTCCCAGAAGGGCCAGATGGTTACGTTGTATATTGTGATGCTTCCGGTGTTGGGTTAGGATGTGTGTTAATGCAGCACGGTAAAGTCATCGCTTATGCTTCGAGACAGCTGCAGAAACATGAAAGGAACTACCAAACTCATGATTTTGAATTGGCTGCAGTTATTCACGTATTAAAGATGTGGAGACATTACCTGTATGGTGTGCATGTTGAGTCTTCAATACATTTTCAAACAGAACGAGTTTAATCTGCGGCAGAGGCGGTGGTTGGAATTATTGAAAGATTATGATGTGAGTATTTTATACCACCCCGGAAAGGCAAATGTAGTAGCTGACACGCTTAGCCGCCGATCAATGGGCAGCCTATGTGAAGTTCCTCCGGAAAAGAAAGAATTGATTCATGAGCTCCACCAACTAGCTAATCTTGGAGTAAGTGTGATTGATTCAGGTTGTGAAGGGATTGGTATTCATGATCCCATAATTTCATCCCTGAATATGGAAGTAAAAGAGCATCAATATAAAGATCCTCATTTGAGCCATTATAGAGACGCATTTCATGAAAAAGAGGAGTCGCCATTTGAAACTTCTATGGATCGAATTCTTAGATACCAAGGCAGGCTATGTGTTCCGAATATCGCAGCATTGCGTCGTCGAATCTTAGAAGAAGCTCATTATTCTCGATATTCTATTCCCCCAGGTGCAACAAAGATGTATCATGATCTCAAGTTGATATATTGGTGGGATGGAATGAAGAGAGACATAGCAGAATTTGTAGCTCAATGTCCAAATTGCCCGCAGGTGAAAATCGAACATCAAAAGCCAGGAAGATTATTGCAAGCAATGGAAATCCCTACTTGGAAATGGGAAGTGATCAACCTGGATTTTATTGTGCGGTTACCGCGTTCCCGAGGCAAGTCTGATTCCATATGGGTGATCGTGGACAGACTCACGAAAGCGGCTCATTTTCTTCCAGTCAGAACCACATACTCAGCACAAGATTATGCAAGGTTGTATCTCAAAGAAATTGTACGACTCCATGGTATTCAGATATCCATTATCACGGATAGAGGAGCGCAATTTATAGCCAAGTTCTGGAAATCCTTCCAAGAAGGTCTAGGTACTCAACTAAATCTTAGTACGACATTCCATCCGCAAACTGATGGGCAAGCCGAACGTACTATTTAGACCTTGGAAGATATGCTACGGGCATGTGTACTAGATTTCGGTGGTAGTTGGGATGACCACTTACCCCTGATTGAGTTTGCATATAACAATAGTTATCATTCCAGTATCCAAATGGCTCCATATGAAGCTTTCTATGGGAGGAAGTGTAGATCCCCAGTTGGATGGTTTGAAATAGGAGAAGTACAGCTAATAGGCCCTGAGTTGATTCAACAATCAGTAGAAAAATTGAAGGTGATCCGAGATTGATTACTGACAGCCCAAAGTCGCCAAAAATCTTATGCGGACAACCGCCGGCGAGACCTAGAATTTCAAGTTGATGATTGGGTATTTTTGAAGGTGTCACTAATGAAAAGTGTGATGAGATTTGGTAAGAAAGGAAAGTTAAGTCCTCGATACATTGGACCCTATAAGATTATCCGCAAGGTGGGTCAAGTAGCTTATGAATTGGAGTTGTCTCCAGAACTGGAATCAGTCCATCCAGTTTTCCATGTTTCAATGCTCCGCAAGTGTGTTGGAGATCCTACGAGGATTTTCCCAATAGATGATGTTCAAATGACAAAAAAGCTAGCATATGAAGAAGTGCCTATTGCCATATTAGACAGGCAAGTACGGAAACTTTGAAATAAGGAAGTAGCCTCAGTTAAAGTTCTATGGAGAAATAACAACCGAGAAGAAATGACTTGGGAAGTAGAAGAGAGTATGAAATCCAGATACCCGCACTTATTTCAGCCCCCAGAAGAGATTCATGATTAAACACCAAGACTATGAGGTATGTATGCTTTCTCTTTATGCATATGGGTCGTGTGTGGCCAAACTTATATTGTTATTGTGTTGTAGCCCTGTGAGGAAATGTTATTGTGGGCTTGTGTGACAGGATGGTAGTACCATATTATAGGGGAAACTATGGCAAAATTTTCGTAGAATTCCCGAGTGCTTAACATTCAAGGACGAATGTTCTTAAGAGGGGGGCGAGGGGAGGGGAGAATGTTACACCTCGAAAAATTCCCCATTGATGAATAATGAATAGACTAATGAAGAGCATGAGAATTAGATAATTGAATAAGTACGGAATGACATTTGATGACCCTAATTAAGGTCTCAAAGACATTGGGAGTAAGAGAAGAAAGTTTGCCAAGAAAAGGCAGGGCATACGATAGGTATCGAAAAGGATTTACGAGTAACCAGTTAATGATGATTTAATAGTGCCTTGGAGAAGAACTATAATGTCCCGTAGATCGTTAATGAGGTGTTAAACAAGTGTCAAGAAGGTTCCATAAGAATTGGAGATCAAACGAAGTGACGAGAACAAGATCGGAGTAAAGGTGGGTTCTACGGCCGATTATACGGTCCGTATAATGGACCGCCGAATCGTCCCAGTGAAGACCCTCACTGATGGGATTATACAGTCACTTATACGGACCGTATAAATTATACGGACCGTATAATGTGTTGTATAATGAACACAGAAGCGAGAAGTTGACGGGGTGATTTCATGGTCACTTATACAGACCGTATAAATTTATACGGACCGTATAATGTGCCGTCAAATTGACACAGAAAGGGATGGTTGCTGAAGCAGTTTCATTGTCACTTATATGGACCGTATAAGTGTCCGTATAATAATGTCGGGACAGATTTTTAATTTATAAAAAGAGCACCCAAGTTCATTTATTTCATTCCCATTTCTCCTCCACGACTCAAGACTTCTCTAGAAACTTCCACACACTTCATAAACAAGAATCCAAGTGAAATCAAGGATCCACTTCATCAAACCCACAAAACTAAGTGTGAGAAGCACATTAAAGTTTATCCAAGCTAAGGAATATCAATGGAAATGAACTAGGGTTTTGGTGCAAGAGAAATATTTCAACTCAAAGGTTATTCCTACACTATCTAAGGTAAGTTTTATGGTATTTTCATGTTATTTAAGGTATTGAATGGTTTAAACACTTGGATTGTAGAAGGGTATAGAAAATCGGTTATGAATATGGAATAGTGACATTTTGAGTAGTAGTTCGGAGTGAATAATGAATATTGATATGGGGTGATTATGAGTAAGCTATAAATGATTTTTAGAACATGGGGTAAGTATTCTATGTGAGAAAACAAAATAGTGAACCATGACCATGATTATGGAGGAATTAAAGTGAAATTGTGAAATGTGGGTAATGTAGATGAATGATGATTATTGCCTATAATATTGTGAACGTTGTTATGGATGTTTGGGAATTGATATAAGATATGGAGAAGTAATAGAACAAAGGAGATGCTGCTCAATTTTCTCTAACCTTAGTTCAAACACGCTTATGTTATCGATTATCTAATATGAGTATGAACTTTCTTGAAGGTAGAAACGCGAGCAACGAGGAAGAACGATCAAACGATAGAATAGCTAAACGAAAGAGCTATGTAAGGCTAAATCATTTCCTTCTAAGGCATGAATCTTCCTAATTTTCCATAATCTTCCCATATACTAGAAATTATGAGTCCATGACTATAAAAATCTACCTACACACATGGTAAGGAAAGGAGATACGACATGAGCATGTTAATGATGATGATGAGTATAAGTATGAATAAATCCTAGAGTAATATAAGTCGTCCATGAAGCTAATGATCCTGAGTATAGTTTCATTGATGATTTTCCTTGTGTACACTTACCTTAAAATGCTAGTCTCTCCAAGGTGAGAACTGACGATTATGATTACTCCATAACGTATTCGGGGGTTCACGACCTTATGTCACCTCGATATAGCTATGGTTACCTCCAAGTTCTAATGTAGGATCAATGATGAATGTATGATGATGTTAAGTTATGATAAGACTATGATATGCCTATGAGATGTGTAATAGTGATAAGTTTATGATTGATTATATGACGATACGATTCCACCGTGCCTAGTTGGCCGGGCATGTCACCGTGAAGGCGGGCTGCATACAATTCCACTGTGCCTAAAAGGCCGAGCATGTCACCACTAAGGCGGGCTGCTATGTTTACACCGAGCCTAGATGGTCGGGCATGATCAATACTAGTGGGCGGCATATGATGGTTACCCGGACGCAGGTTAACGATAATGATTTATATGATACGATGATGTATGTGCCATGATGATACATGTACTATGATTATATATATATATATATATATATATATATATATATATATATATATATATATATATATATATATATATATATATATATATATATGATATATATGTGAAAAGTATCAACCCTTAGAGGTTACGGAGGTTATGTCTTCACGTTATGATTTATGATTTCTGTACCATGTTAATTTCATTCATGCCTTACATACTCAATACAATGTTCGTACTGACGTCCGTTTTCTTTGGATTCTTTGTTCATGCCCACAGGTAGACAGGGAGGTGATCCAGACTCGTAGAAGTTATCAGCAGATTTACTGGAGCACTCCATTACTCCGGAGGTGCTACTTGGTTTATTATTTTGTGTGTGTGTATATATATATATATGTATGTATTCTGGGCACGATGGGGTCCTGTTCCGTCCATATGTCTAGTACTCTAGTAGAGGCTCGTAGATACGCATGTGTGGCTAGTATGGTCTCACGATGTTACTATTGTATATATGTATTCTTTTGATAACCGAAGGGCTTATGTATATAAAAGTAATTATGTTTCCAAATGAAAAATGGTTTTCCTATGATTATGAGTATGTGAATATTAAAGAAATGTATAATGAGTATGATGAGTCATAGAATGAGTGGCGCTCGGTGGTTAGGCCTGCGTACCCGTCATGGCCCCTAGTCGGATCGTGACACGGAGTGAGTAGATCTATCAAATCTCTGGCCCGTAAATAATTGAGGTGCACTAGGCATAGAATGGCATGAATGCCTAGAAAACTGCTATCTTTGCTCTCATCTAAACTCACCAATCGAAACTAAAGATTTAGCGCTCTTGCTATACCCTATGTCATGCTCATGCTCACTTCTTTGTTGTTGTTGGCTTTCCTCCAAATTTTGGGCATGGGCTTCAATGCGAGAAATATCCATATTATCCTGAAGGGACGCAGCCAAGCACTTATCCATCAAATGTTGCCCTAAGCCACTCACAAACTGGTGTACTCAATCGCCCATATCCGCTACCATGGCCGGAGCATACCTAGCCAAAGAATTGAAGCAGAGACTATACTCTAAGGCACTCATACTTCCTTGCCTATGATTCAAGAACTTATCGGCCCTAGCCCACCGAACCTCTGGGGACAAGTAATGTCGAAGGAAAGCATCCATAAATTCTTGCCATACCGGGGGAGGTTCATTGACTCCCCTAGAAGACAGCCAAACCGTATACCAATGGACCGCGACATCCCTTAGTCTATAGGAAGCTAGCTCTGCCTATTCAACGTCGGAAGCATGCATTTGTCACGACCCGACTAGGGGGCCATGATGGGTACCCGGAGCTGGCTGCCGAGCACCGCTCATTATGGTAATCATCATACTCAACCTAAACATATATAATCTACAAGGTAATGCATAAATATACATAGGCCCTCACGACTGCAAACACGATATACAAATGTACAATGTAGTCATCATGGGACATCTACTACCCACACATATGCATCTACGAGCCTCTACTAGAGTACTAAGACATAGGGACGGGACAAGACCCTGTCATGCCCAAATATATAAACAAATTATATCTCAAAAATGGCACCTCTGAATAGTGGAGTGCTCCTGTAAATCTGCTGAGTAGCTCCCAGGAATTTGGGGCACCTCCCTGTCTACTTGTGGGCATGAACACAACGTCCAAAGGAAAGGACGTCAGTACGAACATTGTACTGAGTATGAAAGGCATGAACAATAATAACATATCGAAGAAACAAAGGAACAACCTGTAATTGAGGATCATTTAAAACGGAACAATGCATGCGATCTTACATCATGAACATCATCATCATATCAAGTATGCATACATAAACTGCCCGACGATGTAGGTGCGGTGTGATCATCATTAGCCCGCGTCGAGGTCTCCCGCGTCTGGGGTAAACATCTCATGCCGCCCACTAGTGGTGTCTGCCCATGTTCTCTAGACATGGTGTATATGCTGCCCGCCTTAGCGGTGTCTGCCCGACTATCAAGGCAAGGTGTAATCCCCTCATCATGTACTTATCATAATGCATGCATAAGAACTCAAGGATAAGCTATAACTCTATCGGGGTGACGTAAGGTCGAAAAACCCCGATTCCATTATGGAGTAGTCATAATCATCCTGCCTTACCTTGAAGGATCTAGCATCATAAGGTGAGTGTAACAACAATGAGTATCATCAAAGAATCATTGACTTCATAAGAATATCATATCATAGGCTTTGGAATCTTTAGACATAGACTCATCTTCATCACTATCATATTCATAACATGTCTCTTATCTTTATCTCATGGGAATCTCTTTATAAACATAGACTCATAGTTTCCGGAATGTAAGAAAGTCATGGGAAGATAAAGGGAATCATGCCATATGAATGATGCCTTAGAAAAGAAGGGACTAGCCTCAAATACCTTTACGCCTTTCTGGCTTGCCGACTATATGCTTCCTTCCAAGTTCGTAATTCTACCTTCAAAGGAATTCATGCTAAGATTAGATAATCGACAACATACTCAAGCTTATGCTAAAGCTAACGAAAATTGGGCAGCATTTCCTTTGTTTCTACAACTTCCTCCATATAATATAACAACTCCCAAACATCAATAACAATATTCATAATATCATAATCACTAACTTGACGAGTTCGACACTATCGAATTCCCACAATTCCCTCTCAAAGTCATTTATAACCATAACTATAATATAACATCGCATTCATCCTCATACAATGTTTATCCCATATTCTCCATATCATTTATAACATAATTATACTCATAATACATCAAGAGTCATGATTCATGTCAACTACTATTCAAGAATACAATTATTTTCACCTTTGAGCTCCATATTCTATTTTCTTCCATAATCCAAGTCTCAACCCCTCAATATTCTAAATAACATGAAATGATCATAAAACTTACCTTTGATTATGTAGAAACGAGTTTTAGATGGAAATGGTTCACTTGAAGAAAACCCTAGCTTCAATCCAAAGAGATTTCTTGACTCCAAGCAACCCTAGGGACTCCCTTAAACTTGATTTCCCTGGACTTGATTTCCCTGGGTTAATGAAGTTGATCTTTGATTTCCATGGGATTCTTCTAAATAAAGGGTGTAAAAAGTTCTAGAGGTGTGGAGAGTGTTGGAGTGAAATGGGAATTAAAAGAAATGAACTTGGGCCTCCTTATATAAAATTCAAAATCTGTCCCGCCAGTATTATACGGACACACATACGGTCTGTATAACTTATACGGTCCGTATATGTGAATGTATAATGCTTCCAGTGGAGGACCCTTTTTTGGACAGATTATACGGTCCCTTCTACGGACAGTATAAATTATAAAGGCCCTATAAGTTGGCCGTATGACACCCAGTTTTCCGAAGTTGCTCTAGTCATTTCGTCTGGTCTCCAATCCTCGTGGAACCTTCTTGGCACTTGTTTAACACTACATTAACAACCTAAGGAGCATTATAACTTTTCTCCAAGACATTATTAAATCAACATTAGCTCAGTACTTTGCAAACCGTTTTCAAAACACGACTTATACTTAACATTCTTCAACGAACTTTCTTTTCTTTCCTCAAACGTCTTTGGAATATTAATGAGAACCTTTAAGTAACCTTTCTTACTTGTAGGAACATCGCATACAACTCACCCTGCGTTAGTCTATCCATCACACGATGACATGTAATTTTTCGAGGTGTAACACTCTTCCCCCCTTTAAAAACATTCGTCCTCGAATGTTAAGTTCTCGGGAATTGTACAAACATTTCGCCAAAGTTTCCCCTGTAATATAGTGCTACCATCCTATCACAACAACCCACAATAACAACGCCTCATAGGGTCGCAACACGATAGCAAGAAATTATGGCCACACACGACCCAAAAGCATAAAATGAAAGTATACATACCTCATAATATTGATGTCTCATATGGGATCTCTTCCGGGGGTGGAAACAAGTGGGGGTACCTGCACTTCATATTTTCTTCCGCTTCGCAAGTCATTTTTTCGCAGTTATTGTTCATCCATAAGACCTTGACTGAAGCTACTTCTTTGTTTCTAAGTCTCTGTACTTGCCTATCTAGTATGGCAATGGGTACCTCCTCATAAGTCAACTTTTTCGTAACTTGAACATCATCTACCGGCACGATCCTAGTAGGATCTCCGACGCACTTACGGAGCATTGATACATGGAAGACTGGATGGACTTATTCAAGTTCTAGGGGTAAGTCCAGTTCATATGCTACTTGTCCTATCTTGTGGATAATCTTAAAAGGTCCAATGTATCGAAGACTTAATTTTCCCTTTGTGCCAAATCTCATCACGTCTTTCATCAGTGATAATTTCAAGAATACCCAATCATCAACTTGGAATTCTAAGTCTCGCCGATGGTTGTCCGCATAAGATTTCTGGCGACTTTGTGCTGTCGACAATTGCTCTAGGATAACCTTGATCTTTTCCTTCGCTTGTTGAATCAACTCCGGACCTATTAACTGTACCTCTCGTATTTCAAACCACCCAATTAGGGATCTACACTTTCTTTCATATAAATCTTCGTATGGGGCCATCTGAATACTGGAGTGATAATTATTGTTGTATGCGAACTCAATAAGAGGTAAGTGTCATCCCAACTACCACCGAAATCGAGCACACATGCCCGTAACATATCTTAGAGGGTCTGAATAGTGCGTTCAGCCAGCCCATCGATTTGTGGATGAAATGCTGTGCTATGTTTCACTTGAGTGCCCAATCCTTCTTGAAAGGACTTCCAGAATTTAGCAGTAAATTGTGCTTTTCTGTCTGTGATAATAGATATTGGGATGCCATGAAGTCGTACAATCTCTTTAAGATACAACCTTGCATAATCTTCTGCTGAATATGTGGTTCAGACTTGATGAAAATGAGCTGATTTCGTGAGTCTATCAACAATACCCCATATGGAGTCATATTTTCGCCGAGAACGAGGCAAACCCACAATGCAATCCATGTTAATAACTTCCCATTTCCAAGTTGGAATTTCCATTGCTTGCAATAATCCTCCTGGCTTTAGATGCTCAATTTTCACTCGTTGGCAATTTGGACATTGAGCTACAAATTTTTCTATGTCTTTCTTCATTCCATCCCACCAATACATCAATTTGAGATCGTGATACATCTTTGTCTCTCTTGGGTGAATGGAGTACCGAGAGTAATGAGCTTCATTTAGAACCCGACGATGCAATCCTGCAACATTTGGAACACACAGTCTGTCTCGGTATATAAGAAATCCATTTGTAGAAATTTCAAACAGCGACTTCTCTTTATCAGGAAATGTATCTCTATAATGACTCAACTGAGAGTATTCATATTGGCGCTCTTCCATTTCCATATCTAAGGACGACAAAGCTGGGTTGTGAACACTAATTCCTGCATTACCTGAGTCAACTAGATGAACTTCGAGGCTAGCTAGCTGGTGAAGCTCGCAGATTAATTCTTTCTTCTCTGGAAGGACCTCATATAGACTACCCATTGATTTGCGGCTAAGTGCATCAACTAATACATTTTCCTTCCCAGGATGATATAACATACTCACATCATACTCGTTCAGCAGTTCTAACTATCGCCTTTGTCGTATGTTTAACTCCTTCTACTTGAAAATATATTGGAGACTCTTCTGATATGTATAAATGTCAACATGTAGACTGTACAAGTAGTGTCTCCACATTTTTAGCGCATGAACAACCGCGGCCAATTCAAGATCGTGGGTCGAATAGTTCTTTTCATGTTTCCGCAACTGCCGGGAAGTGTAGGCAATAACTTTGCCGTGTTGGATCAACACACAGCCTAACCCAACACCAGAGGCATCACAATACACAACATAACCATCTGGCCCTTCTAGGAGTGTCAGGGCTGGGGCTGAAGTTAATCTATCCTTCAATTCCTGGAAACTGTGTTCACAAGCATTAGCCCATTGAAATTTTGCTGATTTCTGGGTTAGCTTCGTCAATGGTGCTGAAATAGAGGAAAACCCTTCCACAAATCTTCTATAGTAACTTGCCGATCCTAGAAAGCTATGGACTTCTGTAGGCGTCGTAGGCCATGGCCAAGTCTTCACAGCCTCAATTTTCTGAATATCTACTCGAATGCCATCAGCTGAAATAATGTGGCCCAAAAAAACGTCACAGAATTTAACTAGAACTCACATTTTGAGAATTTAGCATACAATTCACAAGCCTGAAGGATCCCAAGGACAATACGTAAGTGGTCTGCATGCTGTGCTTCTATCCGAGAGTATACTAGAATACCATCAATGAACACGATCACGAACAGATCTAAAAGAGGCCTGAACACATTATTGAGCATTAGTCAACCCAAATGACATCACCCAAAATTCATAATGGCCTTATCTCGTCCTAAAAGCTGTTTTGGGAATATCTTCTTCTCTAACTCTCACTTGATGATACCCCGATCTTAGGTCAATTTTAGAGAACCATTTGGCACCCTGTAATTAGTCAAACAAATCATCGATTCTTGGAAACGAATATTTATTCTTTATCTTTACCTTGTTCAGCTGCCTATAATCAATACACATCCGTAGGGAACCATCTTTCTTTCTCACAAACAGAACGGGTGCTCCCCACGGTGATGAACTGGGCCTAATGAATCCCTTCTCGAGCAAATCTTTCAACTGCACCTTCAGCTCTTTCAATTCTGCAGGAGCCATTCTATAAGGAGTAATAGAAATTGGTTTAGTATCCGGTAACACATGTATAGCAAAGTCAATCTCTCTTTCTGGAGGAAGGCCTGGAAGTTCATTGGGAAATACATCCGAAAATTCATTTACTACCGGGACAGATTGAAAAGTTGGTGGCTTTGCTTCGGTGTCATGAACTCGGACTAAATGATAAATATAGCCTTTAGCTATCATCTTCCACGCCTTAAGGTAGGAAATATATGTTCCTCTTGGAGACGTTGTATTACCTTTCAATTCAAGAACTGGTTCTCCCAAGAATTGGAATCGGACTATTTTCGTTTTGCAATAGATATTAGCATAACAAGAAGCCAACCAATCCATACCTATAATCACATCGAAATCTAACATTTCTAACTCAACTAAATTAAGTTAAGTCTGACGATCACATACCACAATTACACAGTTCTTGTATACTTGTCTAGCTATCACGGGATCACCAACCGGAGTGGATACCTCAAAAGGTTTAATTGGCTCGGGTTTCACCCCAATACGGCCAGCAATATAGGGAGTAATGTAAGATAACGTAAAACCCGGATCTATCAATGCATAAACGTCATGAGAGAATATGGATAGTATACCTGTAACCACATCAGGGAGGGACTCAAGATCCTGTCGTCCTACTAGAGCATAAATACAGGGATGGGTAACACCTAAATTAGATGCTCCCCTCTACATCTACCACGACCTGCTAGAATCTGGGGAGTCTGCCTCATCGGGCACACAGACGAAGAAGGACCAGCTGCTGATCCTGTGGGCTCAACCCCAACTCTACCACTCATTGATGGATAATCTCGCATCATATGCCCAACCTGACCACAGGAATAGCAAGCATTTGAACCTCGGCGACACTGACCAAAATGAAATCTACCATACCGGTTATATCGCGGCACCGGCGATCTCCGATGGCTAGGATCACCTCCAGACTAAGATCCTGAGACTCTTAAACTCTGACCCAGACCAGAATAAATAGGCCGATCAAATCTCCTACCCGCGAACCGAGGAGGAGCACTCGTGTCACGACCCAGCTCCGTGGGCCGCGACTGGTGCCCTATTTGGACACCCCAAACAGACTTACATACTAACTCGTCATATTCTAATTTAACTCAGATTTCATATTAATCATTTTAAACAGATCTGAAATTAAATATTATCTTAAACGGTCGCGCGTGCAAAGATATCATATCAAAGCCAAAAGGGGCGGCGGAATACACATCGCCGAATGTATACACATATACAAATATATGGGCCACCATGGCCGCCATAACAGACCGGACCGCATTAAGACGCAAATCATAAGCAAAGCATACACATATAGGACCCACGACCCACATATCTTCGTACAACCCCGAACATAACATATCATCGCAACATATCGTATCATCAAAACATATCATAAGCCATATCACAGCATAACTCCATAAACGGTACCCGACCCTATGGCGAGGTCTCGGGAATGGTAACACATCATACTGCCGAATATGTCATAATACGCACGATCACAAAACCGGCCCGGGAACCGGCGAACGATATCATAGTAGTAGACACGAGCAGAGTAGTGCGGAAACCATATGCATATACACAATTAAATTCCAAGACTCGACAAATAAATACATATACATATATATTGAGATCAGAAAGCTCAAAGCAAGTATCGAGTCTATCGGAATTAGTATATAAAAGGTGTGAGCCTTTAGATTTATAAAACTTTCGAAAAATACCTCATAGGCCATTTCCTGAAAATTTAGTATTACATTAAGGAGATTTCAAATAACTTATGGAGCAAATCAAGCGGAGTCTTAAATTCATTGGCAAAAGTCCCCTTTTTATATCATACAAAAATAGATCAAGTAAGACAAACGAAGGAAGTCTCGGGACTAGTGGGCCCACCTCGGGTCAAGTCGAGGTGGCGTACGAAATTTACAAACATTAGACCTTATTGAGTCATCCATGAAAGCTTAGGAGTGATTCGATTATGTTTATGAAAGTTACGAATGTTTGAACATTCTTTCCAACAAAATGTCAAAGTTCTAATCCAATTATACTGAATGGAATAGTGCTAAAAGTAAACTCGGATTTCTATGAACAGAATATTCCCCGAGGCTCAAATCCAAACCTAGTATACCTGGGACATGCCAAAAGAAGAAAAGGTGGGGTTTACATACCTTACTTGCGTCTTACGCTCGCCCAAACTCAATCCCCGTTTCCTCCAAAATCTACAATTGGTCATAGTTACCAAATGTGAATTACAAGCTTTTAAGAATTAAATCTTAAATTCATATTTGTCTACCGAAATTTCGGCAGCACTTCCCCTATAAACTCAACATCCCCGAGAATTTACTCGGCCATAATATCAACAATCAACACCCATAACAATCCCAACAACATCAGCAACCACACTAAAACACATTCGACATATTTATTCTTCTTTGTTACATAATGCAACACTTCCATTCCAACTTCACACTATCAAACTAATATCAACATTTTCCATATTCATTAACTAACTCGAGATTACTCAAACATAATTCAATAGTATTTCAAACAATATTCAAGGATTCAAGCCATCCCGCCAATTCCCTATTCTATCAGAAACTTCTACAAGTGCAACAAAACTACCAAATCGCATTGTTTTCTTCCAAGTTCATTAACAACAACCATAATTCACATTTAGAATCTTACTTTCATAATTACATTAAAATTATATAAAAATCACATAATTTCCCATAACGACCTACAACCAATTTCAATACCGACTTGAATCGTTAAACTTTTATTTACGTCGTAAACGCCACAACGACACAACTAACAAACTAAATGAACTTTACTTCACCTCCCCCTTCACTCCAAACCACACGGCCATTCACACCCTGTCACGACCCAGCCCCGTGGGCCGCGACTGGCGCCCTACTTGGGCACCCAGACCTGGTTACATATTCCAGTTACATACAAACGATTAGCCAAAGCCAGTAAGGCTACATAAACAGACTTGGACCATTTCCAGGAAAAATTTCGGCAGAGTTTCCTCTGTTTTACGGACTACCCAGTATATCCTGCACGCAGAAAATACCAACAAAAGCCACTCAGGGCTAACAGGACAATATATATATACATATATCAAACGCGGACTGGCCGCCTCGGCGTATAGAATCGCCTAATCAAAACATGCGGACTGGCCGCCTCAGTATATGAGAATCACACAACGACCTGTTCACATAACCATACCTAAGGACCATAACCCACAACCCTGTCCACAGACCTCTATCAGACCGACAGAATCATATGGCGGGACAGGGCCCCGCCGTACCCGCACAGCCAAATATACAAAATATATACAGCAACATATGTCTATACCAGAAGTGGACTCCGAATCGAATAAGAGTACTCCGAGGAAGCAAAAAGTGGAGCCTACTGCGGAGGATCACCAAGATCTGCACCTGCGGGCATAAAACGCAGCCCCCGGAGAGAGGGGGTCAGTACGGAATATGTACTGAGTATGTAAAGCACGGAGTACAGAAATATGAATCAAAATCGAAAGCAAATCAGATGTCAAAGTCTGTATCGAAATCATATACATATATATATAATGCAAGTAAAATCATGCAAACGTTTAAGAACGTGGTCGCCACTCCGACGCTGGCGCCACACACAGCATAACACCAGAAGGTTTCAAATCTCCGTACATCCCTGAACAAAATCATAATCATCGGTGAGCGTATCGCATCCCGAGCCATATCACAGCATAACTCCAAACGGAACCCGGCCCTATGGCGAAGCCTTGGGAACCGTAACACAGCATACTGCCGAATTATCATAAGGCGCACGAATCAAAACCGGCCCGGGAACCGGCGAACGAAGTCATAATAAGGCACGAACGGAGTCGTGAGCAAACAAATGCAAATCGTCTTTCAAAATAGTGTTTCAAAACAAAGTAAATTCATAAATGACACCATATTACAAAATAGTCGAATACTTAGTCGACATAAAGTTTCATTTCGCAAGACGTTTCCAAAATGGTCCATATAATTCAAAACGTAGGTTAGCGTATCGGATTGCCCAAACCTACCCCGTAGGAGGATGTTCCAAAGATCCGAAGTAATATGTACAAATTTATTATCAAAGGTGGCCCGAAGGGCAAATCGGGCATTTTGGGGTAGCGGGCCCACCTCGAGTCGAAGTGAGGTGGCGAACATGTTTCTACGAGCATTTATATGCCAAAGGTCATACATTATCATTCCTAGGTTACCCGACCACATTTCGATAGGTTTCGGACGAATAGTGGCATTCTAGCCAAATTGGAGCCTTTAAGCTTCAATAGAATTGAATGAATAGTAACTTTTCTGTGGATCGGGTTTCGAGGAGCAGAAATGCTCCGGAAGGTCACATATTCAACTAACACCCTAAGATATGCCTAATAAAGAATTGGGAAGCTTTACATACCTCTCAGATGTCGTAAGCTCCTCCAAAAGTTCCGTCCCGTTTCGTCAAAAATCTGCAAATGGTCAAAGTTACCAAATGAGATCCTTAGGTTTATCAATGCCTTTAACTTCATAATTGCCTACCGAAATTTCGGCAGCACTTCCCCTATAAATCTAACATCCCCGAGGCATAGCTCGGCTCCTATTTTATCCACTACAACAGCCCACATATCAACAACCAAAACAAACAACAATAACACCATTCTAGTTTCAAAGTTTTACGTGATTTCATAAGTTGACAACTTTTCATTCAAACCTTCACAACTCCAATGCTACATCCACATAGTTGTATGCATTCCCACATTCAAACTTATATAATCCCATTCTAATTACAAACCATGCCATACACGAAATTGCATAAAAATCCATTATTTTCCCAAATTCTTCAAAACATCTAAAACGCACTACGAACATTCTAACTCACGTCGCTTCATTCCGAATTCATCAACATTGATATAGATTCATATCTAAAGTCTATAACACCCAAGATATACATTGATATACATAAAAATACCGAAGGTATACGCTTTCCGATAATACTCAAAAATCATTTTCTCAACACCAATTTCATTCACCAATTAACCATTTACGATATAAAGGCCACAACAACACATTCTACCAACTTAAACAAGATCAATTCAAAGCAATTTCCCTATGTATGGCTCACGGCCAAACACACTACAAACACACACCCACGACTTTCTATTTACGTTAAAATTACGGGATTCTCGCCCACTTCCAATCCTTAACACATTCCTAGCAATTCTATAACATTAGAGGGGCAAGATTCTTACCTTTTACTAACTTTCCGACTTGTCGCAAACGGAATCCTTGTGCCAAACCAATTATACCACGTCGGAGAGCGTCTTGAGTACTTCTTAAATATGAGAAGAACAAGATTTTTGGATCAAACACAAGGGCTAGAAAATTTTCTTTCTCTCTTTCTCTAGCTTCGGCCGAGAGGTGTTGTTGAGGTGCCTTCTTATTTTCTTTGTGTTTTGATTCAATCCTCTTGAAAGTTCTAAGGCAAATGGATATATATCTCAATTAAGGGTCATGTGATAATCACATGACCACTTAAAATGGGGCTTGGGCCAAGCCTTGTGGCCGGCCACCCCATCTCTTTGGGCCTCAATTTTTGTTGTTCAACTTCTTGGCCCAATTCATTAAAATCCCGATTTGTAATTCCCGAAACTAATTTCCGAAACTCCAAATTTATTCTCGGCCTTCCCCGGGGTCTTGACATTAATAATTCCATAACCAACATAGTCATATTCTCAAAAATCAAATTATGTCCTTATAACACACAAGTCGTAATTATTTCTCGATTTCCAATTATACGAAAACACGGGACATAACATTCTCCCCCCCCTTAAGAACATTCGTCCCCGAATGTTAAGTTAACCTTATAAGGTCTTATGATCAAGGCAGGAGTGTCCCTTTTTAATAATGACATACATAGTTCATTTTATCAATCAACACAACAAACTGAAAAAGAAATTAGATTACCTGTGGATGTCGGAAACAGGTGGGGATATTTCTTCTTCATCTCGTCCTCCGCCTCCCAAGTCATCTCCTCCCGATTATTGTTGCGCCACAGAACTTTGACGGAGGGCACTTCTTTAGTGCGTAGTCTCCGCACCTGCCGATCCAGAATAGATATAGGCTGCTCGTCATAAGATAACTGCTCCGTCACCTGAATGTCATCTACTGGGAATATCCTGGCAGGATCACCAATACATTTCCGCAACATAGACACATGAAACACCGGGTGTACGGCCTCCAAGTCGGATGGTAAGTCTAGCTCATAGGCGACCTCGCCTATCTTTCGCACGATCTGATACGGTCCAATGTACCGGGGGCTCAACTTACCCTTTTTACCGAATCTCATGACCCCCTTCATGGGCGACACCTTCAGAAATACCCAGTCGCCAATCCGGAACTCTAACGGTCGACGTCGTCTGTCTGCATAAGCTTTCTGTCGACTCTGAGCAGCCAATAATCGTTCTCGAATAAGCTTTACCTTATCTACAGCCTCCTGGATCACATCTGGCCCAATCAACTTAGTCTCGCCCACGTCAAACCAGCCAATAGGAGACCTGCATCTCCTGCCGTAAAGGGCCTCGTACGGAGCCATCTGAATGCTGGAGTGATAACTGTTATTATAGGCAAACTCAATAAGCGGCAGATGATCATCCCAGCTGCCCCTGAAATCAATAACGCAGGCCCGCAACATATCTTCGAGCGTCTGAATAGTGCGCTCGGCCTGCCCGTCGGACTGAGGGTGAAAAGCTGTACTGAGACTCACCTGAGTCCCTAACCCCTCCTGAAATGACCTCCAGAAATTTGCTGTAAACTGGGTACCTCGGTCAGTAATAATAGATATCGGGACTCCGTGAAGTCTGACTATCTCTCTGATATACAATCTGGCATAGTCCTCAGCCGAATAAGTAGTCCGAACCGGAAGGAAATGGGCTGATTTCGTCAGCCTGTCAACAACAACCCAGATAGAGTCGTACCTGCGTGGAGTGCGCGGTAATCCAACAACAAAATCCATATTAATCATCTCCCATTTCCAGGCTGGAATTTCCATCTCCTGCAATAATCCACCGGGCTTCTGATGTTCGATCTTAACTTGCTGGCAGTTCGGGCACTGACTAACAAACTCAGCAATATCTTTCTTCATGCCGTCCCACCAATACAAACACCTGAGGTCCCGATACATTTTAGTGGAACCAGGATGAACAGAATACCGTGCATTATGGGCCTCGCCCATAATCTGCCGCCGTAAGCCCGCAACATCCGGTACACAGAGCCTGCCGTCGTACAATAATACCCCTTCAGGCGAGATTTCGAACTGAGTCGTTGCTTTATTGAGGGCCACATCCCTGTACTGAATCAAAGTAGGATCCTCAATCTGGCGCTGCTTTACCTCCTGAATAATAGATGACTCAGCAATCGGGCGAACAGAAATCCCAGAATCCCCAGAATCTATCAAACGAACTCCGAGGCTGGCCAACTGATGAATATCACGAACAAGATCTCTCTTATCAGATGGAACATCAACCAGACTGCCTACGGACTTGCGGCTAAGCGCATCAGCTACCACGTTGGCTTTCCCTGGATGGTACAGAATATCAACGTCATAATCCTTTAGCAGCTCAAGCCATCTCCGCTGCCGCAAATTTAGCTCCTTCTGCTTAAAAATATATTGGAGACTCTTATGGTCCGTATAGATATCAACGTGGACCCCATATAAATAATGCCGCCAAATCTTCAAAGCATGAATCACCGCGGCCAACTCAAGATCATGAGTGGGATAGTTCTTCTCGTGCGGTCTGAGCTGCCGGGAAGCATAGGCTATAACTCGACCGTGCTGCATCAATACACATCCTATCCCAATACCAGAGGCGTCACAATATACAACATACCCATCAGACCCCTCTGGGAGAGCCAGAACTGGCGCTGTAATCAATCTCTCCTTCAGCATCTGAAAGCTGCGCTCGCAGGCATCTGACCACTGGAATTTTGCTGCCTTCTGGGTGAGCCTCGTCAGTGGTGCTGCAATAGAAGAGAAATCCTCCACAAACCTGCGATAATACCCAGCCAATCCCAGAAAACTGCGCACCTCCGTCGGAGTAGTAGGCCTGGGCCAATTCTGCACAGCCTCAATCTTCTGTGTATCGACCTGAATACCGTCTGCGCCGACAATATGACCCAAGAATGCCACTGAAGTCAACCAGAACTCGCATTTAGAAAATTTAGCATATAACTTCTGCTGACGGAGAATGCCAAGTACCGTCCTCAAATGATCTGAATGCTCCTCGGCTGATCGCGAGTAAATCAGGATATCATCAATAAACACAATAACAAACATGTCCAGGAATGGCCGAAATACCCGGTTCATCAGATCCATAAATACTGCTGGAGCATTAGTCAGCCCGAAAGACATAACTCTGAACTCATAATGCCCGTACCGAGTCCTGAAGGCAGTCTTCGGGATATCTGACTCCCGTACTCGCACCTGATGATAACCAGAACGCAGATCTATCTTTGAAAAGTGTCTAGCACCCTGCAGCTGGTCAAACAAGTCATCAATCCGGGGAAGGGGATATTTATTCTTAATAGTCACCCTATTCAGCTGCCGGTAGTCAATACACATCCGCAACGACCCATCCTTCTTTCTAACAAACAATACCGGCGCTCCCCAGGGTGATGTGCTGGGCCTGATAAAACCCTTATCCAGCAAATCTTTCAGCTGCTCCTTCAACTCCTTCAACTCAGCTGGTGCCATCCTATAGGGAGGAATAGATATAGGCTGCGTATCCGGCATCAACTCAATAGAAAAATCAATCTCCCGCTCCGGAGGAAGGCCAGGAAGCTCGTCAGGAAAAACATCTGGAAACTCACTGACGACCGGGACAGACTGAAGGGTAGGTACCTCCGCGGCGGTATCATGCACACGAACCAAATGATAGATATAACCCTTCTGAATCAACTTCTTAGCCTTGAGGTATGAAATAAACTTACCCCTCGGCGATGCAGTAGATCCGAACCACTCTATGACTGGTTCCCCTGGAAACTGAAAACGGACTACCTTTTTCTGGCAGTCGACATTAGCATAGCAGGAAGACAGCCAGTCCATACCCATAATGACGTCAAACTCGAGCATGTCTAACTCTACCAAATCAGCCTTAGTGCTACGATCATAAATGGTCACAGAACAATCCCTATAGACCTGCCTCGCTACAATAAAATCCCCAACTGGCGTAGCTACCTCGAAAGGCTCTATAGGCTCAGACACGATCCCAATCTTACTAGCAACGAGCGGGGAAATATATGATAAAGTAGAGCCAGGGTCAATCAAAGCATATACAGATCTGGAGAAAACCAGTAATGTACCTGTGACAACGTTTGGCGAAGCCTCCTGATCCTGGCGGCTGGCCAAAGCATATATGCGGTTCGAGGGACCGCTAGAACCTGAAGCGCCACCGCGGCCTCGACCGCGCCCTGCCGGTGCTGGAATACCCCGCCCTCCAGGGCGTGCAACAGATGGAACAGAGGAAGAACCGGCGGCTGACCCTGTCTGCTGAGCCGCATTACCCGAACCACTGGCCAATGGGCAGTCTCTCATAAAGTGGCCCTGACCACCACAAGTAAAACAAGCTCCCGTCGCTCGATAACACTCCCCGGGATGAGACTTCCCGCAGTGTGGACAACGGGGTCTAGGTGGTCTGGCCTGACTGGGACCCCTGGATACCTGCGAACCTGCCACTCTGGAGCTCTGACCGGCCCCAGACGGTCCCGTACTGTCGAATCTCCGGCTGCCTGACTGAGTACCCCGGCCGGAAGAAGGAAAATATCTGTCAGACTGCTGCTGCTGCTGAGGCTGCCCGCCTCGAGAATCTGCTGAATAACCCGCGGATCTAGCCCTCTTGGGCGGCCTCCTGTCTCTATCTCTGCCAGCAGGATCAGATCTGCGACGGTCCTCCATACCCATCGCATAGGCTTGAAGCCGGGAAATATCCATGTCTGCCTGCAGTGATACGGCCATACAGCTGTCTACCAAATACCGGTCCAATCCCATGACATAGCGGTGCATCCGATCGGACATATCTGCTACCACGGCCGGTGCATATCGGGCCAGAGAATCAAACTCAAGGCTATACTCGCGAACACTCCGACCCCTCTGCTGCAGACGTAAAAATCGATCAGCCCGTGCCCGCCGCAACTCTGGTGGCAAAAAGTGGCGGGTGAATGCTGTCACAAACTGATCCCAAGTGGCTGGAGGGGCACCCTCTCCCCTAGACAGCTCCCAAGTCTCATACCAGTGGGTGGCCACATCTCGAAGCCGGTGCGAAGCCAGCTCAACTGACTCAGTCTCTGAAGCCCTGACCAAGTCCAGTGAGCGTCGCATCCCCCGAATAAAGTCGTGGGGGTCCTCGTCGGGCTTAGACCCGAAGAACTCTGGAGGGCCACATAGCAGGAACTCCCGAACTCGCAGGCTGTCCCGCCTGTCATCATCATCATCATCCCTCCGCCCGCGTCTGCGAGCCTGCCCTGCTACCAGCGTAGTCAGCAACTGCACAGCCTCTCTCAGGGTCCGATCCTCCGCCCCTGGCTGAGGAGCTGGAGTCTCAGGTGCGGGTACGCGGACCTCTGGAGCTGCTGAAGGTCCTGCTCCAGGCTGTACTAGTGGGGGTGTAGCAGACCCCTCAGACTGTAGCACATCCTCAGGCAAATCATATACACGAGCCCGGGTAGCTCGCTGTGCCTGGCTAGTCTCCCCAATCCTCGCCTTGCCCTTCTGGGCTGCCGTTGCCTTCTTCGGAGGCATCACTGCAAACACGAAGGCGAGTCAGATCAAAATCATCCTAATAGCTCAGCTCTATCGCACGATCTAAGATTACAAAGAAAGTAACATCCTAAATGCCCTGTAGTTTCCCGTTTATAGATGTGGTGCACAACACATCGATAAACAAGACTCTACGAGACACGGCCTGTAGACATTCCGAGGACAAACCGCTCTGATACCACTTTTGTCACGACCCAGCCCCGTGGGCCGCGACTGGCGCCCTACTTGGGCACCCAGACCTGGTTACATATTCCAGTTACATACAAACGATTAGCCAAAGCCAGTAAGGCTACATAAACAGACTTGGACCATTTCCAGGAAAAATTTCGGCAGAGTTTCCTCTGTTTTACGGACTACCCAGTATATCCTGCACGCAGAAAATACCAACAAAAGCCACTCAGGGCTAACAGGACAATATATATATACATATATCAAACGCGGACTGGCCGCCTCGGCGTATAGAATCGCCTAATCAAAACATGCGGACTGGCCGCCTCAGTATATGAGAATCACACAACGACCTGTTCACATAACCATACCTAAGGACCATAACCCACAACCCTGTCCACAGACCTCTATCAGACCGACAGAATCATATGGCGGGACAGGGCCCCGCCGTACCCGCACAGCCAAATATACAAAATATATACAGCAACATATGTCTATACCAGAAGTGGACTCCGAATCGAATAAGAGTACTCCGAGGAAGCAAAAAGTGGAGCCTACTGCGGAGGATCACCAAGATCTGCACCTGCGGGCATAAAACGCAGCCCCCGGAGAGAGGGGGTCAGTACGGAATATGTACTGAGTATGTAAAGCACGGAGTACAGAAATATGAATCAAAATCGAAAGCAAATCAGATGTCAAAGTCTGTATCGAAATCATATACATATATATATAATGCAAGTAAAATCATGCAAACGTTTAAGAACGTGGTCGCCACTCCGACGCTGGCGCCACACACAGCATAACACCAGAAGGTTTCAAATCTCCGTACATCCCTGAACAAAATCATAATCATCGGTGAGCGTATCGCATCCCGAGCCATATCACAGCATAACTCCAAACGGAACCCGGCCCTATGGCGAAGCCTTGGGAACCGTAACACAGCATACTGCCGAATTATCATAAGGCGCACGAATCAAAACCGGCCCGGGAACCGGCGAACGAAGTCATAATAAGGCACGAACGGAGTCGTGAGCAAACAAATGCAAATCGTCTTTCAAAATAGTGTTTCAAAACAAAGTAAATTCATAAATGACACCATATTACAAAATAGTCGAATACTTAGTCGACATAAAGTTTCATTTCGCAAGACGTTTCCAAAATGGTCCATATAATTCAAAACGTAGGTTAGCGTATCGGATTGCCCAAACCTACCCCGTAGGAGGATGTTCCAAAGATCCGAAGTAATATGTACAAATTTATTATCAAAGGTGGCCCGAAGGGCAAATCGGGCATTTTGGGGTAGCGGGCCCACCTCGAGTCGAAGTGAGGTGGCGAACATGTTTCTACGAGCATTTATATGCCAAAGGTCATACATTATCATTCCTAGGTTACCCGACCACATTTCGATAGGTTTCGGACGAATAGTGGCATTCTAGCCAAATTGGAGCCTTTAAGCTTCAATAGAATTGAATGAATAGTAACTTTTCTGTGGATCGGGTTTCGAGGAGCAGAAATGCTCCGGAAGGTCACATATTCAACTAACACCCTAAGATATGCCTAATAAAGAATTGGGAAGCTTTACATACCTCTCAGATGTCGTAAGCTCCTCCAAAAGTTCCGTCCCGTTTCGTCAAAAATCTGCAAATGGTCAAAGTTACCAAATGAGATCCTTAGGTTTATCAATGCCTTTAACTTCATAATTGCCTACCGAAATTTCGGCAGCACTTCCCCTATAAATCTAACATCCCCGAGGCATAGCTCGGCTCCTATTTTATCCACTACAACAGCCCACATATCAACAACCAAAACAAACAACAATAACACCATTCTAGTTTCAAAGTTTTACGTGATTTCATAAGTTGACAACTTTTCATTCAAACCTTCACAACTCCAATGCTACATCCACATAGTTGTATGCATTCCCACATTCAAACTTATATAATCCCATTCTAATTACAAACCATGCCATACACGAAATTGCATAAAAATCCATTATTTTCCCAAATTCTTCAAAACATCTAAAACGCACTACGAACATTCTAACTCACGTCGCTTCATTCCGAATTCATCAACATTGATATAGATTCATATCTAAAGTCTATAACACCCAAGATATACATTGATATACATAAAAATACCGAAGGTATACGCTTTCCGATAATACTCAAAATCATTTTCTCAACACCAATTTCATTCACCAATTAACCATTTACGATATAAAGGCCACAACAACACATTCTACCAACTTAAACAAGATCAATTCAAAGCAATTTCCCTATGTATGGCTCACGGCCAAACACACTACAAACACACACCCACGACTTTCTATTTACGTTAAAATTACGGGATTCTCGCCCACTTCCAATCCTTAACACATTCCTAGCAATTCTATAACATTAGAGGGGCAAGATTCTTACCTTTTACTAACTTTCCGACTTGTCGCAAACGGAATCCTTGTGCCAAACCAATTATACCACGTCGGAGAGCGTCTTGAGTACTTCTTAAATATGAGAAGAACAAGATTTTTGGATCAAACACAAGGGCTAGAAAATTTTCTTTCTCTCTTTCTCTAGCTTCGGCCGAGAGGTGTTGTTGAGGTGCCTTCTTATTTTCTTTGTGTTTTGATTCAATCCTCTTGAAAGTTCTAAGGCAAATGGATATATATCTCAATTAAGGGTCATGTGATAATCACATGACCACTTAAAATGGGGCTTGGGCCAAGCCTTGTGGCCGGCCACCCCATCTCTTTGGGCCTCAATTTTTGTTGTTCAACTTCTTGGCCCAATTCATTAAAATCCCGATTTGTAATTCCCGAAACTAATTTCCGAAACTCCAAATTTATTCTCGGCCTTCCCCGGGGTCTTGACATTAATAATTCCATAACCAACATAGTCATATTCTCAAAAATCAAATTATGTCCTTATAACACACAAGTCGTAATTATTTCTCGATTTCCAATTATACGAAAACACGGGACATAACACACCCTCACACATACTCACGGCTATGCACACACACATCACAATTTCAAAATTTTCATTCAATCCTAATCATCCTAACATATATACCTCTTTCATAACATAAAAGAATAGAATCATACCTTTTCTTCCAATTTCCACTTGCCGCAAACGTAGCCCTCTCGCTTAACGAATTATACCACGTTCGAAAGCGTCCTGAACTTAATAAGAATGCAAAAAGAAAGAGATTTTAGGATCACAATTGAAAGACTTGGATTTTGTTTTTCCCTTGGGTTCGGCCGAATGGCCTTGAAATGCTCTCAAATTTTTTTTTTGTGAGTTTTTCTTGAAGCTTCTAAGTGATAAGGCCTCTTAATATAAATTTAACACATGGGATTTGAGGGCATGGGCTTGGGCCAAGCCATTTGGCCGGCCACCCCTACTATTGGGCCTTAATTTCTCTTTTTTTTTTTTTGTGATTTTCCTAGCCCAATTGGTTATGGCCCCATTTTGTAATTCCCGAAACTAATTTCCGAAATTCCAATTTTGCCCTTAGCCTTCCTCAATATTTCCGTACCAATATTCTTTCATGAACAACTCAAATATTAAATAAAATAAAAACATGGCCTTATTTCTTACAAGGCAAGATTATTCCAAATTTTCCAAATGCGCAAAAACACGGGATATAACATTCTCCCCCCCCCCGTTTAGAACATTCGTCCTCGAATGTTAAATTAACGTTATAGATTTCACAAACGTTTTAGGGGAGGTCCTTTATATGGGTGGCACACATAAGGTATTTACTGATTAATGTAATCAATTACAGAATTTAAATTTTACCTGGAGGCACGGGGAACAGGTGAGGATATTTCTTCTTCATTTCGTCCTCTGCTTCCCAGGTCATTTCTTCCTTATTATTGTTTCGCCATAAGACCTTAACAGATGGTATATCCTTAGTATGTAGCCTCCTCATCTGGCGATCCAGAATAGCTACAGGTTGCTCTTCATAAGATAATTCCTCCGTCACCTGAATATCTTCTACTGGGAATATTCTGGAAGGGTCACTAACACATTTACGGAGCATGGATACATGAAATACCGGGTGTACTGCCTCCAGATCGGATGGTAAGTCTAGCTCATAGGCGACCTCGTCTATCTTCCGAATAATCTGATACGGCCCGATATACCGCGGACTAAGCTTACCCTTTTTACCGAATCTCATTACACCCTTCATAGGCGACACCTTCAGAAATACCCAGTCGCCAATCTGGAATTCTAACGGTCGACATCGTTTATCGGCATATGACTTCTGTCGACTCTGGGCAGCCAATAATCGTTCCCGAATAAGTTTCACCTTATCAACTGCTTGCTGAATCACATCCGGCCCAATTAATTTAGTTTCGCCCACGTCGAACCAACCAATCGGAGACCTGCATTTTCTACCATATAAGGCTTCGTACAGTGCCATCTGGATGCTGGAATGATAACTATTATTATAAGCAAATTCAATAAGTGGCAAATGGTCATCCTAGCTACATCTGAAATCAATAACACAGGCCCGCAACATATCTTCCAGTGTCTGAATAGTGCGCTCGGCCTGTCCGTCGGACTGAGGATGAAATGTTGTGCTAAGACTCACCTGAGTCCCCAATCCTTCCTGGAATGATCTCCAGAAGTTTGCTGTAAACTGGGCGCCTCTGTCAGTGATAATAGATACAGGAACCCCGTGAAGTCTTACTATCTCTCTGATATACAATCTAGCAAAGTCCTTAGCCGAATAAGTAGACCGGACCGGAAGAAAATGGGCTGATTTCGTCAATCTGTCAACAATAACCCAAATAGAATCGTACCTGCGCTGAGTGCGCGGTAAACCTGTAACGACATCCATATTAATCATTTCCCATTTCCAAGCTGGAATTTCCATTTCCTGTAGTAACCCGCGGGGCTTCTGATGTTCGATCTTGACTTGCTGACAATTTGGGCATTGGCTAACGAACTCTGCAATGTCTCTTTTCATACCGTCCCACCAGTATAACCATTTAAGATCATGGTACATTTTAGTGGAACCAGGATGAACAGAATACCGAGCATTATGCGCTTCGCCCATGATTTGTCGCCGTAGCCCTGCAACGTCCGGTACACATAATCTGTCTCCATATAATAATACCCCTTCAGGAGAAATTTCGAATGGAGTCTTTTCTTTATTAAGAGCCACATTTCTGTACTGCACCAGATCAGGATCTTCGAACTGACGCTGCTTTACCTCTTCCATAATTGATGATTCTGCAATTGCTCGAATAGAAACCCCAGTATCTCCAGAATCTGCCAAACGGACTCCAAGGCTGGCTAACTGATGAATTTCACGAACCAATTCTTTCTTATCAGGCTGTACATCAGTCAAACTGCAAATGGATTTGCGGCTAAGTGCATCAGCTACCACATTAGCTTTCCGAGGATGATACAAAATATCAACGTCATAATCTTTCAATAATTCAAGCCATCTTCTCTGCCGCAAATTCAGTTCCTTCTGCTTAAAAATATACTGGAGGCTCTTGTGGTCAGTATAAATATCAACGTGGACCCCATATAAGTAATGCCACCATATCTTCAAAGCATGAATCATCGCGGCTAATTCCAGATCATGAGTGGGATAATTTCTCTCGTGCGGTCTGAGCTGCCAGGAAGCATAGGCTATGACTTGACCGTACTGCATCAACACACAACCTATCCCAATACCAGAGGCATTACAATAAACGACGTACCCATCTGACCCTTCTGAAAGAGCTAAAACTGGAGCTGTAATTAATTTTTCCTTCAACATCTGAAAGTTGCGCTCACAGGCATCAGTCCACTGAAATTTTGCTGCCTTCTGAGTTAACTTTGTTAATGGTGCCGCAATAGAAGCAAAATTCTCCACGAACCTTCTGTAATAACCGGCCAACCCCAGAAAACTGCGTACCTCTGTCGGTGTAGTAGGCCTGGGCCAATTCTGTACAACTTCAATCTTCTGTGTATCGACCCGAATACCATCTCCTCCGACAATATGCCCCAAGAATGCCACTGAGGTCAACCAGAATTCACATTTGGAAAATTTAGCATATAATTTTTGTTGCCGAAGTGTGCCAAGTACTGTTCTCAGATGATCTGAATGCTCCTCTACTGATCGTGAATAAACCAAAATATCATCAATAAATACAATCACGAACATATCAAGAAACGGCCGGAATACCCGATTCATCAAATCCATGAATACCGCAGGAGCATTAGTCAGCCCAAAAGACATGACTCTGAATTCATAATGCCCGTAGCGGGTCCTGAAAGCAGTCTTCGGAATATCTGCCTCTCGTACCCGTACCTGATGGTAGCCCGAACGCAAATTTATCTTCGAAAAATATTTAGCACCCTGCAATTGATCAAATAAATCATCAATCCGGGGGAGGGGATATTTATTCTTTATGGTCACCTTATTCAGCTGTCGATAATCAATACACATTCGCAGTGACCCGTCTTTCTTTCTTACAAATAATACCGGCGCTCCCCAGGGCGATGTACTGGGTCTGATGAAGCCTTTGTCTAATAGATCTTTCAGCTGCTCCTTCAATTCCTTTGAATTCTGCAGGTGCCATTCTGTAAGGAGGAATAGATATAGGCTGTGTATATGGCAACAAATCTATCATGAAATCTATCTCCCGTTCAGGCGGAAGACTTGGAAGCTCATCTGGGAATACATCCGGGAATTCATTGACAACTGGAACTGACTGAAGGGTAGGTGTCTCGGCTTTAGTATCGTGCACACGGACCAAATGATAGATATAGCCTTTCTGACTCATCTTCTTGGCCTTGTGGTATGAAATAAACTTACCCCTCGGCGAGGTTGTACTCCCTAACCAGTCCATGCCTATAATAACATCAAATTCCAGCATATCTAATTCTACCAAATCAGCTTTAGTGCAACAGTCACATATGATCACAGAACAATCTTTATATACCTTCCTCGCTATAATAAAGTCCCCAACCGGTGTAGCCACTTCGAAAGGTTCTATAGGTTCGGGTGTTATTCCAATTTTTCTAGCAACGAGCGGGGAGATATATGATAAAGTAAAACCAGGATCAATCAATGCATATACAGATCGGGAGAAAACCAGTAATGTACCTGTAACAACATTTGGCGACGCCTCCTGGTCCTGGCGGCTAGCCAATGCATATATGCGGTTCGAAGGACCGTTAGAATCTGAAACACCGCCACGGCCTCGCCCGCGGCCCGCCAAGGCAGGCATACCTCGCCCCGCAGGGCGCATAGCTGAGGGAGTAGAGGATGAACCAGCGGCTGATCCCGTCGGCTGAACTGTACTACCAGAACCATTCGCCAACGGATAATCTCGCATGACATGACCCTGACGTTCGCAAGAAAAACAGGCTCTTGTAGCTCGGTAGCACTCCCCTGGGTGCGATCTCCCACAATAGGAACAATGGGGCCTGGGTGGTCTGGACTTGCTGGAACCCCTAGTCATCTGCGAACCTGGTGCTCTGGAACTCTGGCCAACCCCAGACGGTCCTGCCCCATCAAATCGTCTGCCGGCGGACTGTGTGCCCCGGCCTGACGGAGGAGGATATCTGCCAGACTGCTGCTGCTGAGGCTGCCCGCCTCGGAAATCTCCAAAATATCTCGCTGATCTGGCCCTCTTGGGCTGCCTCCCATCTCGATCCCTACCAGGCTGATCTCCCCTATTCCGGTCCTCCATGCCCTGAGCGTAAGCCTGTAACCGGGCGATATCCATATCAGTCTGTGACGCCATCGCCATGCAGCTGTCAACCAGGTAGCGGTCCAACCCCATAACGTACCGGTGCATCCTGTCAGCCATATCCGCTACTATAGCAGGTGCATATCGAGCCAGAGAATCAAACTCCAAATTATACTCTCGAACACTCCGACCACTCTGCCGCGACTGCAAAAATCTATCAACCCTCGCCCTCTGCAACTCCGGGGGAAAAAAATGGCGGAGAAAAGCGGCCACAAACTCGTCCCATGTAGCTGGGGGAGCACCCTCACCTCTGGACAGCTCCCAGGACTCATACCAATTAGCCGCAATATCTCGTAATCTGTGCGAGGCTAACTCAACGGACTTGGTCTCTGAAGCCCTGACCAATCCCAATGAGCGCCGCATCTGCCGAATGAAGTCCTGGGGATCCTCCTCGGGCTTAGACCCGAAAAACTCTGGGGGACTACATGTCAGAAAATCACGAACCCTCAGGCTATCACGCCTGTCATCATCATCACCTCTCATCCCGCGTCTGTGAGCCTGTCCCGCTACCAAAGTCGTCAACAACTGTACGGCCTCCCTCAACGTCCTATCCTCCGTCCCTGGCTGAGGAGCTGGAGGCTCAGGCGCTGGAGCCTCTGGAGCTAATGATGGGCCTGCTCCAGGCTCCACCGGTGGTGGGGTAGTTGAACCCTCTGACTGGGGCCCAACGTCGGGCAAATCCTGAGCACGAGCCCGGGTAACTCTCTTCACCTGACTAGTCTATCCTACCACCGCCTTGCCCTTCTAGGCGGCCGTCGCCTTCTTCGGAGGCATCACTGAAAAACAACACAACCGATCAGAAAAGAATCATCGTAATAGCATAGCTCTATCGCACGATCTAAGATTCAAAGAAAGGTAACTCCCTAAATGTCCTGTAGCCTCCTGTTTATAGATGTGGTGCACGACATACCGATAAACAAGACTCTACGAGACACGGCCTGTAGACATTCCGAGGACAAACCGCTCTGATACCACTTTTGTCACGACCCAGCTCCGTGGGCCGCGACTGGTGCCCTATTTGGACACCCCAAACAGACTTACATACTAACTCGTCATATTCTAATTTAACTCAGATTTCATATTAATCATTTTAAACAGATCTGAAATTAAATATTATCTTAAGCGGTCGCGCGTGCAAAGATATCATATCAAAGCCAAAAGGGGCGGTGGAATACACATCGCCGAACGTATACACATATACATATATATGGGCCACCATGGCCGCCATAACAGACCAGACCGCATTAAGACGCAAATTATAAACAAAGCATACACATATAGGACCCACGACCCACATATATGACTACAGGCCTCTACAAATCAAAACGGAAACATATGACGGGACAGGGCCCCGCCGTACCCCAAATAGTCGAATATACAGAAACATATATATGACAGAAGATATATACCAAAAGATGGGCTCTGAATCAAAAGCAGCACTCTGTAGTAGCAGAATGTGTGGCCTACACTGGCGAATCTCGAACCTCTGTACCTGCGGGCATGAAACGCAGCCCCCGAAGAAAGGGGGTCAGTACGAAAGATGTACTGAGTATGTAAAGCATACAATACAGAAATCCAAACCATAACTGACATAAAAGTGTACAGGAAGTAAATACCGAACCGGTACATCAAAGTCCGTGCTAAAAATATTTGTATATATATAATGCAAAGCAAATACAAATCATGCATAAGGCTCAGGAACGTGGTCACCACTCCGACGCTGGTGCCACAAAACAGCATACTCCAGAAGGTTTCAAATCTCCGTACAACCCCGAACATAACATATCATCGCAACATATCGTATCATCAAAGCATATCATAAGCCATATCACAGCATAACTCCATAAACGGTACCCGGCCCTATGGCGAGGTCTCGGGAACCGTAATACATCATACTGCCGAATATGTCATAATACGCACGATCACAAAACCGGCCCGGGAACCGGCGAACGATATCATAGTAGTAGGCACGAGCAGAGTAGTGCAGAAACCATATGCATATACACAATTAAATTCCAAGACTCGACAAATAAATACATATACATATATATTGAGATCAGAAATCTCAAAGCAAGTATCAAGTCTGTCGGAATTAGTATATAAAAGGTGTGAGCCTTTAGATTTATAAAACTTTCAAAAAATACCTCATAGGCCATTTCCTGAAAATTTAGTATTATTCACATTAAGGAGCTTTCAAATAACTTATGGAGAAAATCAAACGGAGTCTTAAATTCATTGGCAAAAGTCCCCTTTTTATATCATACAAAAATAGATCAAGTAAGACAAACGAAGGAAGTCTCGGGACTAGTGGGCCCACCTCGGGTCATGTCGAGGTGGCGTACGAAATTTACAAACATTAGACCTTATAGAGTCATCCATGAAAGCTTAGGACTGATTCGATTATGTTTATGAAAGTTACCAACGTTTGAACATTCTTTTCAACAAAATGTCAACGTTCTAATCCAATTATATTAAATGGAACAGTGCTAAAAGTAAACTCAGATTTCTATGAACAGAATATTCCCCGAGGATCAAATCTAAACCTATTATACCTAGGACATGCCAAAAGAAGAAAAGGTGGGGCTTTACATACCTTACTTGCGTCTTACGCTCGCCCAAACTCAATCCCCGTTTCCTCCAAAATCTACAATTGGTCATAGTTACCAAATGTGAATTACAAGCTTTTAAGAATTAAATCTTAAATTCATATTTGTCTACCGAAATTTCGGCAGCACTTCCCCTATAAACTCAACATCCCCGAGAATTTACTCGGCCATAATATCAACAATCAACACCCATAACAATCCCAACAACATCAACAACCACACTAAAACACATTCAACATATTTATTCTTCTTTGTTACATAATGCAACACTTCCATTCCAACTTCACACTATCAAACTAATATCAACATTTTCCATATTCATTAACTAACTCGAGATTACTCAAACATAATTCAATAGTATTTCAAACAATATTCAAGGATTCAAGCCATCCCGCCAATTCCCTATTCTATCCGAAACTTCTACAAGTGCAACAAAACTACCAAATCGCATTGTTTTCTTCCAAGTTCATTAACAACAACCATAATTCACATTTAGAATCTTACTTTCATAATTACATAAAAATTATATAAAAATCACATAATTTCCCATAACGACCTACAACCAATTTCAATACCGACTTGAATCATTAAACCTTTATTTACGTCGTAAACGCCACAACGACACAACTAACAAACTAAATGAACTTTACTTCACCTCCCCCTTCACTCCAAACCACACGGCCATTCACACCCTCACACATACACACGGCTATGCACACACACATCACAATTCCAAAATTTTCATTCAATCCTAATCATCCTAACATATATACCTCTTCCATAACATAAAAGAATAGAATCATACCTTTTCTTCCAATTTCCACTTGCCGCAAACGTAGCCCTCTCGCTTAACTAATTATACAACGTTGGAAAGCGTCCTGAACATAATAAGAATACAAAAAGAAAGAGATTTTAGGATAACAATTGAAAGACTTGGAATTTTTTTTTCCCTTGGGTTCGGCCGAATGGCCTTGAAATGCTCTTAATTTTGTTTTTTGTGAGTTTTTCTTGAAGCTTCTAAGTGATAAGGCCTCTTAATATAAATTTAACACATGGGATTTGAGGGCATGGGCTTGGGCCAAGCCATTTGGCCGGCCACCCCTACTATTGGGCCTTAATTTCTCTTATTTTTTTTTTTGTGATTGTCCTAGCCCAATTGGTTATGGCCCCATTTTGTAATTCCCGAAACTAATTTACGAAATTCCAATTTTTCCCTTAGCCTTCCTCAATATTTCCGTACCAATATTTTTTCATGAACAACTCATATATTAAATAAAATAAAAACATGGCCTTATTTCTTACAAGGCAAGATTATTCCAAATTTTCCAAATGCGCAAAAACACGGGATATAACAACTCGTCGCAGCTTGGCCCGAATATCTAGAATACTATTGCTGACCCCCTTCTATACTCACTGCTAGCAGATCTGGCCCTCTTAATTTTCCCTCTACCAATATCACGCTCACCCCTTTGCGGACGTTGCTGCTCTTCTAAGTTCTGGGCAAGGCCCTGAATATATGAAATATCCATCCCATCTTGTAATGAAGTCGTCAAGCAATCTTTGAACAAATGTGGCCCTAAGCCACTCATGAATCGATGTACTCTATCTCCCATGTCAGCCACCATAGTCGGAGCATATCTAGCCAATGAATTAAAGTGAAGGATATACTCCCGGGAACTCATATTCCCTTGCTTTAAATTTAGAAACGTGTCAGCTCGGGCCCTTCGAACCTCGAGTGGCAAATAATGACAAATAAAAGCTTTCATGAACTCTTGCCAAACCAGGGGAGGTGCATTTTCCTTTCTCGAAGATATCCAGTTATTATACCAAAGAATCGTCACATCTCAGAGTTTATAAGATGCCAACTTCGCAGATTCAGTATCGGAGGCATGGATGATTCTCAACGTCCTCAGTATCTCATCAGTAAAACCTTGCGGGTCTTCATCCGGCTTTGACCTAAAAATTCTGGAGGATTTAAACTCATGAAATCACGGGCTCTAGCACTAGTCGCCCTGTCACCTGGACCCATACCCTGCTGTTGTGCCTGAGCGGTAACTAACTGTGTCAATAACTGAATAGCTTCGGTCATTTGTTGGCCCGAAGCACCCGATGGCGGAACTGGAGGCATGGGAGCCCGAGCTGAAGCCCCCTCTTGCTCTTCTAAAATAGGCGGAGTGTCAGAGGTATTGGATGGAGCCTCATTATGAGATTCACCCTCTTTTATATTTGTTGGTGGCTCCCTTTCCATATGCCTTTCTGTCGCAGCCTCGCATTTCTGGGCGACGGTAGCTCTTCTTTTTACCGGCATCGCTTAAATCATAACGCACAATGAGGGAGGAGAAAATATTACAACATGGCTCTATGGCACGATCTAATAAGAAGAAGAATTTTCATTTTTCCTAAAAGCCCCGCAGCCTCCTGTTTATAAGTGTGACGCGCTTCACACCCATAAACAAGACTCTACTCGACACGGCTCGTAGACACACCTTAGGATGAAACTGCTCTGATACAACTTTTGTCACGACCCGACTAGGGGGCCAAGACGGGTACCTGGAGCTGGCTTCCGAGTACCGCCCATTATGCTAATCATCATACTTAACCTGAACATATATAATCTCCAAGGTAATGCATAAATATACATAGGCCCTTACGGCTGCAAACACGATATACAAATGCACAATGTAGTCATCATGGGACATATACTACCCACACATACGCATCTACGAGCATCTACTAGAGTACTAAGACACAGGGACGGGACAAGACCCCGTTGTGCCAAAATATATAAACAAAATCATATCTCAATAATGGCACCTTCGGAATAGTGGAGTGCTCCTGTAAATCTGCTGAGTAGCTCTTAGGAATCTGGGCCACCTCCCTGCCTACCTGTGGGCATGAACACAGCGTCCATAGGAAAGGACGTCAGTATGAACAATGCACTGACTATGTAAGGCATGAACAATAATAACATATTGAAGAAACAAGGGCACATCAAGTAAGGAACAACCTGTAACAGAGGATCATTTAAAACGGGACAATGCATGCTATCTTACACCATGAACATCATCATCATATCATGTATGCATATATAAACTGCCCGACCATATAGCTGCAGAGTGATCATCATTAGCTCGCGTCTAGGCCTCCCGCGTCCGGGGTAAACATCTCATGTCGCCCACTAGTGATGTCTCCCCATGCCCTCTAGACATGGTGTTTATGCCGCCCGTTATGGCGGTGTCTGCCCGGCCCTCTAGGCACGATGTAATCTCCTCATCACGTACTTATCATAATACATGCATAAGAACTCAAGGATAATCTATAACTCTATCGGGGTGATGTAAGGTCGAGAACCCCCGATTCCATTATGGAGTAGTCATACTCATCCTGCCTCACCTTGAAAGAACTAGCATCATAAGGTGATTGTAACAACAATCAGTATCACCAAAAAATCATTGACTTCATAAGAATATCATATCATAGGCTTTGGAATCTTTAGACATAGACTCATCATCATCACTATCGTATTCATAACATGTATGTTATCTTTATTTCATGGAAAGCTCTTTATAAACATAGACTCATAGTTTCCGGAATGTAAGAAAGTCATGGAAAGATAAAGGGAATCATGTCATATGAATGATGCCTTAGAAAAGAAGGGACTAGCCTTACATACCTTTACGCCTTTCTGACTTGCCGACTATATGCTTCCTTCCATGTTCGTAATTCTACCTTCAAAGGAATTCGTGCTAAGATAAGATAATCGACAACATACTCAATCTTATGCTAAAGCTAACAAAAATTGGGCAGCATTTCCTTTGTTTCTACAACTTCCTCCATATAATATAACAACTCCCAAACATCAATAACAATATTCATAATATCATAATCAATAACACGATGAGTTCGACACTATCCAATTTCCACAATTCCCTATCAAAGTCATTTATAACCATAGCTATAATATAACATCACATTCATCCTCATACAATGTTTCTCCCATATTCTCAATATAATTTATAACATAATTATACTCATAATACATCAAGATTCATGATTCGTGTCAACTACTATTCAAGAATACCATTATTTTCACCTTTGAGCTCCATATTCTATTTTCTTCCATAATCCAAGTCTTTCAACCCCTCAATATTCTAAATAACATGAAATGATCATAAAACTTACCTTTAATGATCATAAAACTTACCTTTGATTATGTAGAAACGAGTTTTAGATGGAAATGGTTCACTTGAAGAAAAACCCTAGCTTCAATCCAAAGAGATTTCTTGACTCCAAGCAACCCTAGAGACTCCCTTACAGTTGATTTCCTTAGGTTAATGAAGTTGATATTTGATTTCCCTTGGATTCTTGTAAATAAAGGGTGTATAAAGTTCTAGAGGTGTGGAGAGTGTTGGAGTGAAAATGGGAAATAAAAGAAATGAACTTGGGCCTCCTTATATAAAATTCATAATCTATCCGGACGGTATTATACAGACACATATACAGTCCGTATAACCTCTACGGTCCGTATATGTGACCGTATAATGCTTCCAGTGGAGGACCCTTCTCTGGACAGGTTATACGGTCCCTTAAACGAACCGTATAAACTATACGGGCCGTATAACTCCCAGTTTTCCGAAGTTTCTCTCGTCGTTTCGTCTAGTCTCCAATCCTTGTGGAACCTTCTTGGCACTTGTTTAACACTTCATTAACAACCGAAGAAGTGTTATAACTTTTCTACAAGACATTATTAAATCAACATTAGCTCGGTACTTTGCAAACCCTTTTCAAAACACGACTTATACTTAACATTTTTCAATGAACTTTCTTTTCTTGCCTCAAACATCTTTGGAATATTAATTGGAACCGTTAAGTAACCTTTCTTACTTATAGGAACATCGCATACATCTCACCCTGCCTTAGTCTATCCATCACACGACGACATGTAATTTTTCGAGGTTTAACAGCATTAACCGGAGTGTCCTTAACATCCCATCAATAAAGCTTTGAGGGTCCTCATCCAGCTTTGACCTAAAGAATTCCGGAGGGTTTAAGCTAATAAAATCACGGGCTCTAGCACTCACAGCCCTATCGCAATAACCCATACCCTGCCACTGGGCCTGCCCAGCAACCAATTGAGTCAGTAATTGAATAGCCTCTTTCATCTTTTGGCCCGAAACCTCTAGTGGAGTAGTTAGGGGTGCTGGAGCTGGGGCTGAGGCTCCCTCATGCTCCTCTGAAGCAGGTAATGAGTGTGAGGACCGAGATGGAGCCTCATTCTGGGACTCGCCTTCCTCTATATCCATTGGCGGTACTCTTTCAACTCGCCTATCTACCACTGTCTGCCCTTTTGGGCTGCCGTAGCTTTCCTTTGTACATGCATTTCTGAAATACATACCATATGGTTAAAGGAAGATAAATACTTGTATCATGGCTCTATCGCACGATATTATGAAGAAAGAAGGTCATTCATTCCTACAATGCCCGTAGCCTCATGTTTATAAGTGTGGCACGAACACACACCCATAAACAAGCCTCTACTAGACACGGCTCATAGACACACCCTAGGACGGAACTGCTCTGATACCACTTTTGTCACGACCCAATCGGAGTGTCATGATGGGCACCCGGAGCTAACCTACTCGGGCACCTATCATCATACTTTCACAACCATAAATCGGTGAGCCATATGGCTAACTCGCGATCTGTGCATCAATAATACAAATTCTATCAGGTAAGAGCACTTTCATATCAACATGAACAACTATGCCCATATCCATTTACACAAGCCGCCGGGGCTACCAAAATGATATACAAAAATGTGAATCGACGAGGCTGAAAGACATCTATGTATACATAACTGTCTATGAGCCTCTAAGAAGAGTATGTAACATCATAAAGATGGGATAGAGCCCCACCATACCCATATTTATATACACAAAATAATAGTACCAACAGCTGCAGCTCCGGATCAAATGGAGCTCCTCTAAGCAGTTTCTGGATAAGCAATCTAAGGATCAAAACTATCTCCCAGTCCACCTGCGGGCATGACGCAACATCTACAAACAAAAAGGACATCAGTACGAATAATGTACTGAGTATGTAAGGCTTTGGAAGATGCTATGGATTTCACATGAAGTATACATCACTGGGATCATGCCTTAAGAAAGAAGGGTTAGCCTTACATACCTTTTCGCCTCCTTAACTACTTAATGTTCTTCTCCAAAGCTTGAGAGATCTACATTTAAAAGGATTCATACCATGGTTAAGTCTTAAGGACACTCTTAAATTCAAACTAGAATAATTCATGAGTTAATGAAAATTGGGCAACATTTCCCCTATTTCATCGACTTCCACCATATCGCAAAACAACTCCCCAACAACTATAATAACATCCACAATATCATAATCAAGTAGTCATAGTCCATTAAGTCTCAAAATTCATTCTCATATTCAACTTATATCAACAACTTTACACGAACCCATTGCACAATTGCATACAACACTTCCTTGTCATTATTATCACACTTCACAATAAGATTATACTCATAGCATTCTAAGAATCCTATCTCAAGCTAATTTACTGCTCAAAATATCATTAATTCTACATTTGAGCTTTATTTTCTACTTTCTTCCCTCACCCAAGTTATTCAACAACCAAGCATGCTTAAAAACATAAGATTGACCTAAAACTAACCTTTTATCTCATAGGAACGAGCTTTGGATCAAGTTACCAACTTGTATGAAAACCCTAGCTTTAATACCAATGAAATTCTTGAAGTCTACCAATCCTAGTGGGTCTTCCAACACTTGAATATCTTGATTCTTGCTATTTCATCTTTGATTTCTCTTGGGTTTGAGGGGAATTTGCTTAAGAGAAGGTCCTAGAGCTTTTAATAGTTTGGGGAAAGTGGGAAAAGAAAAATAGAAACAGGGTCGTCCATATATAAAAAGAGAAAAAACTGACCCGACCCGATTATACGGCCATTTATACGGTCCGTATAAATGGACCGTATAATCCCACCATGGTTTCACCCATCTCTGGAATGGTTATACGGACCATTTATGTTACACCCCGAAACATTTTGCGCTACCTAGACTGTAGACAGCTTAGTGTGAGCCCGAACAAGAGTAAGGTCATTCGAGGATTAAGGAGAAAGGTTATATTATAAGAGTAAATAATGCCATATATATGATATGTGACAAATAAGACCATATGGGGTGAATCAGTGCGTATATCACTTGCCGAAAATCCCTCATTGCTGTAAGCCAAGTGGGGCCCACACGTCGGAGTCTCATGAAGGATATGTGAAGAGACATATGAGTAGTATATGGAAAGTTGAGCAAGTCCTAAGAAGGACCCATAAGCCAAATATGGGCATAACCCCTCCAAAAGGACGATTTAAGGAAACATTTTCGAATGATCTGACTTGGAGGGGTCAAAACGATATTATACGTTTGGAATTTTGAAGCACACAAACAACGAAAGTTGTATATAATTAAAATATCTTTCGAACCATAGATCGTGGGCCCTGACACGATATCGGGATCAAGAGGTATGACCTTTTTACTGAACGAAGGTGCAGGCAGAAAAAATAAGCTAGCGCGAATGCGCTGAAGGAAATATATGTCGGTCCAGGCAGAACCTGGACCGTTCTATAAAAGGGGGAAGCCCCCTATTTTTCAACAAAACACACCCAAAACCTTCCCAAATCTTCAAAAATATTCCCCAACCTTCTCACACCCACTTTTTAGCCCAAACCAGGTATAATTTCCAAATCCCAGTCCGGATAGCGCATAGTTGTTGTTGCAGAATCATATAGCGGCGTGTTGTGGCCTAAAATTAGCATGGAAAAGTGAAGATACAACAATATTAAAGGGAGAAAGGTATGAATCTCTTCCTATTTATGTTAATAATGGCTTATTCACGGAAATAAAACGGTAAAATGATTGTATGGTGAGTTGAGTAGTTATGGAAGTTGGAACATAGCGTGTGGACTGTTTTATATAATAATTTGGTATGGGAAATGATGTTATTAATGTTGGTATTGTTATTGTGGTGTTGATTGTTGAATTGAGAATTCGGGCTAGGCATATAAACAGAGGAGATGTTGCCCGATTTTCGGCAGAATATAGAATAGTTTGATTTGAAGCTTGGAATAAGTGTGTGGTAAAGAGGCTAATGTTAATGTAAATCCTATTAAATGTAGACTTGCGAGCTCGGACGAATAAGCGTAGCTAATAGGAGGTTGAACATGTATGTTAAGGCTAGTCCCTTTCTTTCAAAGGCATGATTCTTCCGTTGTGATTCTACATATGTTTCCATAACCTTCCTATTTCCAAGAGTTAGAAACTCATGATTCTTAAGAGCTTTCTATGATACTAAAGATGAGATGTTTTCCATAATGTCCTTACCCTCAAAAGTTAAAGTTTTATGATTCCAAGAGTTTCTTATGACGCTAAAGATGAGTATGCTTTATAAGGATAAAGAAGATGAGATGTTTTATATGATGAAATGTTTTCTATGATGCGCATGATGACGAGGATTTTGATTCTAGAAGTTGCAAAGCTTATGATTTTAATGCTATTATGAGATTATCGAGTGTATTTCACGATTTCCTTGAATTGCTCATTGTTGTTGATCTCTCCTCATGAATTGTTCCTTCGAGGTGAGATATATTGATGATGATTATTCCATAATATAAATCGGAGGTTACCGACCTTACGTCACTCCGATAGAGTTGTAGCTTTCACTTGGGCTCTCATGTATGCTTTATAATTATGTATGTATTTTAATAACACCGTGCCTACATGGTCGGGCAGTATAACACCGTGCCTACATGGCCGGGCAGTATAACACCGTGCCTACATGGCCGGGCAGTATAACACCTTGCCGTCCAATAGGCGGCCAGGCAGACACACCACTGCAGTGAGCAGTTTATGATTACCCCGGACGCGGGAGGCCTGGACGCGGGCTAATTATGATCACGCCGTGCCTAAATGGCCGGGCAGCATTACACCGTACCTATATGGTCGGGCAGCATTACACCGTACCTATTGGGTCGGGCAGTTTTCTTGTAAATATTTGTATGTTGTTTCAAAAGGTAAAGTTAGCATGCATGATATTCGCCTTAAAAGGGCATTCAGAGGCACAGGTTGATCTCTTTTATATTACTTTATCCCCATACGTCTGTTATATTATTTTCCATGTTCGGTATTTCTTACTATGTCACTGTTCATGCCTTAGATACTCAGTACATTGCTCGTACTGACGTCCCTTCTTGTGGACGCTGCGTTTCATGCCACGCAGGTGTATACAAATGAGTAGAGGATATTTCTAGGAGATGTTCCAGCTGGATTGGCGAGCTCCTTTTCCTTCCGGAGTCTTGCCGAGTCAGAGTATCTATGTTATGGTATCTTGATTAATGTTAGAGACTTTGCAGACAGAGTCACGTATATAGCATGTCAGTCTTGTAAGCGGCTCTGCAAGCCGATGTATCATTATGCATTACGTTACAAATTTCATATGATTATAGATTTTACTTGATTTGAGAACGACGAAAAGAATGTTTTTGAAAGGCTTTCATTATGCATTTCATTTCTTGATTTAAGAGTCCAGTGAGATTATGAACATAACAAGAACCAGCGGGTTCGCTCGGCTATAAGTAAGGGGTCGGGTGCCCATCATGCTCTATCAGGATTAGGGTGTGACAAATTGGTATCAGAGCAGTTCGTCCTAGGGGTTGTCTGCAAAATCGTGTCCAGTAGAGTCCTGTTTATGGTGTGAAGCGCGCCACATTTATAAACAGGAGGCTACGGGGCATCTATGGTGGTTACTCTTCTTTCACATCTAAAATCGTGCGATAGAGCCAAGTCATAGGAAATGAGATTCTCTATACTAACCTTTGATCTCAGCAGAAGCACAGTATCGATGGGAGAAAGTGAGTGATGATATGGGAAGTCACAGAGGTAAGTCACTTTGTTGAGGCTACATTATCAGAATATATATATATATATATATATATATATATATATATATAGATATATGTTACATCCGACATTTTTGCTTATTCGAAAATTCAAGGTAAATTGACTTGCAATGAATAAGGCCACAATTGGACCTTACTTGGCATGAATGTGTAGGTAATGAATACAATGGTGTGGAATTACGAAAGGTGGCCAAGGGAAAAATTTGGAATTTTGGAAATTTGCCTTATGGATTGCAATATGTAGCCAACAAGTTGGACTTAAAAAAAAATAATAAAACAAGGCCCAAAAGGGGAGGCCAAACCAGCCATGCTATGTAAAAAGAAGGGCCCAAGTCCATGATTTAATTAGGTAATATTATATATGGTTATACATATCCATAGAAGGTTCAAGAAAGCAATAAAAAAATCAAGAAAAAGGAACAAGACCATTTCGGGTTTCAGAGGAGAAAAAGAAAGAAAAGAAAGAAAAATTTTGGAGCCTAATCCTTGAGTTTAAAATTCAATTCTTGTGGGAATACTACTAAGTGCAAAGTCCTCTACAACTTGGTACAATTAGTTTGGCAAGAGGACAAGTTTAGTGCCAATTGAAGAACTTGAAGAAAGGTATGGATTTTATGCTTTTGATATGTTATGGAAGGTATATGTATGTTGTAGTATGTGTGAATGAATGAAAAACATGGAAATTTTGTGTGTTGAAAAATATGCTTGTTGGCCGAATACATGTACATGTATTACATGTCTTGGATGATTTGAATTCATGTTGTAATTTAGTTGTAGTATGGTGGAAATTGTATTAGAAATTGAAGTGGAATGAATTAGTGAAAATTGAAGAATGTAGGAGGTGGCCGTGTGGTATTGTTATGTGTTGATGGAGTATGAATTTGATCTTGTTTGTATGTTAAGTATGTTATGGTGAAGTGAATGGAAAGACAACAATCTTTATTGTCTTGGAAAAATGGTTATCAAGTTGTTGTAGGAAAGTATGCAACTTTGTTAAGATTTATGTAAAAATGGAAATGAATGTATCAAGAGGCAAATTATGATTATTGTTGATGAATTTGGAAGATGGAAATGTATAATGAACTTGTATGTTGAAGGTTAGGAAATATTGGAAAAGTAGTGGCTTAATGGAGAGTTTGAATGTTTGCATATCTTATGTATATTGTGTGAAAATGGTATGATATGCCTTCGACGTATGTTGTAATGATTTTGATGGTTGATGAATATGAAAATGATAAGTTTGGTTTGGAAATGTAAGTTTGAAACGAAAGATGTTTCGTTATGTCGAAAGATGACTAGTGATGCCATAGTGTATGTTTTAATGTCTATTGTTGTTTTGATGTTATTCTGGGTTGTTGTGATGATGAATTGAGCCGAGCTAAGTCTCGGGGATGTCTTATATACAGAGGAAATGCTGCCGAAATTTCGGTAGGCAAGTATGTGTTAAGTTGGACTATTGAAAATTTTGAAACTAACAAATGGTAAACTTGACCATTTCTAGATTTTGGACGAAATTGGGATTGACGCCAAGCGAGCGTAAGGCGCTATCGAGGTATGTGAAGCATTTCCCTTTGTTCCTAGGCATGTTCTGGATGTGATAGGCTCGGCCGCGAGCCTTAAGTACGACTCCGTTCCCCGGAATTCGAGACGGAAAACCGCTCCAATTCCTTCAATTCAATTGAAGCTATTTTCTTACAAATTGCCTTTAAAGTGAGTTTTTGTACAAAATTTCCCTAAACGGAGTCGGAACACTTCCAAACGATTATGGATGACCTCATAAGGTCTATTAGCGATAATTTACATATGTTTCCTCGAGTTGGTCCGAGGCGGGCCCGCAAGGCCCGATATCTTCTGTAATACTTTAAATACTTCCGTTTTGTCCGATTTTCTCAGAAACCATCTGAACTATTATTTTGATCATGATACAACTATTTTTATGAAATTCTTACAAAATGATTTCTGAACATCTGAGAATCTGATTCTGATAATAATCTGTCGTGCCTTCCCAAGTAGGATATAGGCGCGTACTATGCATACTAACCGTATACTCTGATTTTGACTCGCCGTCTGGCACCCTTCAGTCTGATTGAGTCTGTATGTGAGTCTGTATGTATGTGGTTTCTCATGGATCTGTTCGTGGCTATCTCAATGCATTCCTTCACTGCGTCCCGGGCCAGGTTCTGTTATCGTGCATATTCCTCTGCATTGTTCACCGCGTCCCTCGGTGTGCGGGCCGGGATCTGTTATATCTATATGATTATGATATATTGATCTGTGTATGGGGATGGCGGCCAGGATGGCATCTGATATGATCTGATCTGATCTGATTCTGTCTGTCCACCGCGTCCCGTACTAAGAGGGCCGGGTTCTGTTTACCGCGCCCCCAGACAGGGCCGAGATCTGTATGTCTGTATGCATGTGCCATCAGTGTTTATATAAGCACGTGCCTCCGTATGATTCTGTATGATTTAGTATGACTCTGCACTACTCTGCATGCATAATTCTGTCTGGTATACTTCTGTCTGTCCGCCTGAATTTCGACTATGTCTGTATGTCCGTATGGATTCTGGTTCTGTACGTCTGTATGGGTTCCGATTCTGTACGTCTGTATGGATACTGATCCTGCTCATCTGTCCGGATTATGATTCCGTCTGTCTGTCTGAACCATGATTCTGTTTATCTGTATGGACCACAATTCTGTATGTCGGTCTGCATCATGACTCTGTCCGTCCGTCTGATGTATAGTTCTGTCCGTTATATTTCTGTGACTCCGGTTCGGACTATGATTGTATCTGTTATGTTTCTGCTTTACATACTCGGTACATTTTTCGTACTGACCCCCGTTCTTCGGGGGCTGCGCTACATGCCCGCAGGTACAGACGCACCAGGTGATACGCCGCTAGCGTAGGGTTCTGATTCAGCTGTTTTGAAAAGCTCTTTTGATCCGGAGCATACACTTTTGGTATATATCTTCTGTTTTCCGTATGTTCTGCATGTATGGAAATTCTGGGTACGACGGGGCCCTGTCCCGTCATATGATTCTGTATGTCTGTAGAGGCCTGTAGATAGATGTGTGGGTTACGGGTTTCGTCTGTATGTTAGCCTTATCGGCTTACCTGTAAATGTCTGCATGTTCAGGTATATATATATGTTTGCGCGCGTGCCGTATCTGTATTGGCCTACTTCTGTAATACCCGTATGAAAAAAAAAATCTGTACGATACGAAATTCGATCAGGTAGGTATGTACGGGTACCCAGCTAGGGTGCCAGTCGCGGCCCACGGGGTTAGGTCGTGACAATATATATATATATGAAAATGGATCGGTTGACATAAAGGCAAGTCAGTGTAAGTACAAGTAGAGGAATTGATTAAATGTATCTTTTGATGATAAGTTCAGTCATAAGTGTGTGAACTGGACAATTGAATGAATCGGTACAAAGGTAAGCAATGGCACGAAGGATGTATGTCGGGTAAGATAAAAATATTGCATGTATGATTGAGGTGTAAAGATGAAGAATGAAAAGGGAAGGTGAACAAGAAGATATAACAGGGCAGATCGCTAAAGGATCAGGTACATCTGGAGGTGTGATATATGAGGTAAGTTTTGATATCTTTTTTATTTTACTGGAAATTAGGAGCCCTGGGTGGCTAGGATATGTCGTGCATATATATATATATATGCCCTTTGAGCCATTGCTAGTATTTGTTGCATGCTGGTTTTGGATAGTAAAAATTACAAAGGAGATTCTGCAAGAATTTTTCAAAATCAGGTCATTTGGTTAGGTACACCTAACAGGAAGAAGCGTGAAAAGGAAATATCGTAAATAGACAATAAGTGGGATGTGTTGCTTTAGAGGAGTTATAGATTTGGCATGGCCTGAAGAATGATCTGTTAAGAAGGTGAGTTATACGAAAAGAAGGTTATTATGACAAATTCAAAAATATTAAAGTATCGAAAGGACTATGGGATCACTTATACATTTAAGTCAAGTTAAAGAGTGTTACCACATATAGATACGGCCTAATCTTGACATATTATAGATGTCGAAGCTATGGAAATAGTTGTATACAAGTTGGATTGAGGGGAATAGTAGAGTTGCGTTAATAAGGCGATACAATATGAAGGGACTACGTGAAGAGTTGAGGCCAAAGGTAGGATGATAAGCGAAGGATATACGCCTATTATATTATGGTCAAGTTAGAATGTGAAGGAATGATAAGGGTGAAAGGACATAAGGCAAGCTATGAAAGTATCGTTGAGTTCAGCTAAATAGAACATAACGAAATTGGGATCCAAAGAGGACCAAGGAAAGAACTAGAGTGCAAAAGGAAAGGAAACATTAAAAGATAACCAGAAGTGAAAGGAAAGAGGAAGGTAAGGATGATTACATGGAATGGTGTTTATGGTAAAATGAAATACCAGAGAAAATTTGGAAGTTTGTAGTACTAAAATATGATTTAAAAAGGGAAAGGTTAACTCTAATGGAGTGTGATACGGAAGTATCGATTGGGATGGATAACCACAAGTGAAATATGACGAGTCTATTAGTAAAATGAAGTAACAACATGACAGAGACAGGGACATAGAATACGAAGGTTTGTAACAAATGTGAATAACTTGGTAAGACAATTTAAGGGGTAAGCGTAATAGGGTCAATCAGAAAGAGTTACAGGTTAAGTATGCTTACTCCATGAGGTTTATTCTGTTTTTATAAGCAGTGTTACGAATGAGATCAAGAAGTGGTACCCTATAGAATTGATTATGATTGGGATATAATGACAACGTAACAAGAACTGTAATACAAAGTAAGTAAAGTATGGCGAGAAAACGACTAAAGAGGTGACATTTTATATGTGAATAGAGAGTGAATGCAAGTGTTAAACCAATAAGCGAGCCATGAAGCAGTGGATAAGAAAACTCATAAGACCTTGTTAGGGAAAGTTCAGCATAGAGGTTTCACAATGACAGGAGTGATAGCAAGCATGAGGGAAGTGGAAGTCAACTCGAAAAAGAAATCAGAGAAAGGTGACATAACACAGTAGTGGCGGAGAATCAAGATCACGAATGATTTTGGCTGGATGTGAAAGACTAAGACTACGGAAAGATGAATGACTAAATAGAATAATTGTTAGGAAACGGATCAGCATAATAAGGATGAGAGGGAATGAGTAGGATAAGTGTTGGAAGCGAAGACTGGACTGTATAGAAGTAATGTATTTTGAAGGACAAAGCGGTACTGAGTTAAGAATAGGGTTCCTTGTGTGAGGAATAAAGGATTAATTATAAAACGGAGTAAGTATGGGTATAGAAAGAAAAGGAAACATGAGAAGTACACAAGCTTAAGAAGTAGTCGTATTATGAGAAAAGGAAGATGCCTCTCCTACGGATACCCTATACTAAGATAGAACAAGTAAAGTACATAAAGGAATAAGTTGGAAAGAAAAAAAAATGTGTGGCTATGAGTTACGAGTTCACCACATGACGATAAAGTGATAAAGTAAGGTTGTCACCAATAACAAGTAAAGATATGATTATGATTGTCTTTGAAATCAATGTTGAGTACAACACAAGAATAAAAGAGTATGACGTACAAGGGCTATTAGTTGCGCATGAGACTTAAATCCTTGATAAGACAAGATGGTAGTTTAAGGGAAATGCATTTACGGTTACTGAAAGTCGATTATGGGAAAGAGAGAAATGACTTGAGATGGAAAGAAAAAGGGAAGATGACGCTACCAGTAAATGCTGACTATTGAAGAATGGGATAAGTAACACTACATGGATGGTTCAGACGTTTAAACATACTATTACTTTGAGTATCCCCATGGGACAGAGTTGTTAATTGGAGCGGAGGTAAACATTGACTCATAATTAATGGTTGAGCTAAGCAAAATACATCCTTGTTTGGATTGCTCCATTGGTTGTACTACTGAATTACGCAACTGCAAGATGAGTATGTTAATACTTCACACATGAATTACTGCAACTATGAATTATGGGAAATGGCATGAATATGATGTAGTATAACAAGGGAATTGAGGAAAGGGATACATGAATTCAAGATTGGAGGTACGGTAATGGATTTGCGAATGATATAAGTAAGACCCTAAAAGAGGGGAAGCAAGTAAGGATAGCATAAGTGTAGAGATTGAAACGACGAATCCTAAGATGTGACAAGTATAGACCCTAAAAAAAGTGAGAGTTATACGGAAATGATATAGTTGTTATCGTTATACATTTCAGTATGGATATTAAGCTAATCGATGAAAGGAACGTATTAGGCTTAAAATTGAAAGTAAGGATTGAAGATCGAAGTGTGGATTTGTTTTGAAGGCACCGTTAGGTAAGACTCATAACGAGAAAGCGAGTATATAGAGTGGAAAGATTTTAAACGCACTCAGATATGAAAAACAGATGTAGTTTGAAGTGAGAATTTTTGTAGAAGCGAGTTCAATAAGATCTAAGGGTTAGTCAACAAAGGAATAGAGTGATTGAAGGGTATCCTTTGAGATTGGACTAAAAATAATTCGTGAGGAAGAAAAGAAATTGAACGCTATTGGTGTATTAGGACCTCCTTAATAAGGGGGGAAGAACATATTGGACTTGAAAGGAATTATGACGTTCTCAAGCTCAAGCAGGAGAAATTCATTAACTCAGGGCCAGAGTTCGAGGCGTATCGGCATATCAGGAAGGTATCAGAAAGAAACTAAAACGAATTGACAATAAATATACCATGAGAAAGACATAGGAAGAAAGTATGAAAGACAACTTAAGAGGGTACTTCATGCCGACATGAGCTGCGATATTTCTAGACCATGGTTTGAACCCCTTGTATCAGGAGGAAGTGCATTGTACCTAAGTATGCAGCGACATGTCCAAAAGGGTAATAAAGAGAGCAAGAAAGGTATACAAGCTAAGTTCACAAAGGACGAGGGAAAGGATGAAGAATCCAAAGGATACTTAGGATGACGACAAAAGGGAATTTTAGCGCCGGAAGGGATAACAATTGTAGCAAAAAGGAACAACGATTGGTAGTTTGGAAATTCTTGAAGAAAAGAAAGAACGCTACTCGTCTGAATGGAAAGAGATCATTTACTGTGGAATTATATGAACCATCAACGTAAAGTTATGCCTAACTACAATTACAAGAAAGTCACCCAGAAAGCCAATAAGGAATAATGATGGGTGAAGTGACCGCCGGTACAAGGAGTAAGAATTGTCGTAGCCCTATGTTTCTGGGTTGTATTGTGAGATTAAGAGGGGTAGTGACAGGATGTAAGAGAATAGGGAGTCGGACTAATGAACTACAGGGAATCGGTACAGTTTATATCTAAGATCAACGGGTATAAAAAGGATGGCCCGATATGGTACCGAAGAGATAGACGCAAAGAGGGCGCCGTATATAAGAAAGGTAATTTCCCACTAACAGGAAAACAAGGAGCCAGAAAAGAGAATACATACAGGAGATGAATAGTTATGGCACGACAAGTCAAGACTACAATAATGGCGATTGAACGAGAGTGAGATACTAGTCAAACTCTGATCATGTACATGAGGACAATGAAGTGAAAGAAGTTGATTGAAGGCAATAAAAGGATTAAGGAAGAATGAGGAGAGACTTGTCACGACCCAACCCCGTGGGCCATGACTAGTGCCCGAGCTGGACACTCGTATACGTACCTGTTAAATATAGAAAAACTGATCCTTACGAACAATATGGAAACTTTACAAAAGAACCTCAAAAGTTCACAACGTCATCATATATAGGTATCCAGGTAACCTGTCTCCTGAGGAGTCACAACTAATCAAAATATAATATGATACGTAAGCCGACAAGGCTGCCACAACATGTCAATACCATACAAAAGCCGACAAGGCTGTCACAACATGTCAATACCATACGTAAGCCGACAAGGCTATCACAACATGTCAATACAATACGTAAGACATATAGGCACAACTGAACAAAACTTATACACAACCCACACATATGTCTACAGACCTCTAAGAGTGTCGATAGTGAAATATGACTGGACAGGGCCCCGCCGTACCCCTGGGTAAACATATATATACATCAAAAAGGGTATGTACCAAAAGTCTAGGCTCCGAAACAATGGAGCTCTCCAAGACAGCTGAGTAGAAGTCCTAAGCTGGAGGATTGCCAAATCGAGTATCTGTACCTGCGGGCATGAAACGCAACCCCCCCCCCCCCCCCCAAAGAAAGGGGGTCAGTACGAGATATGTACTGAGTATATAAAGCATGAAATACAACAAAGAGAATCACGACTGAAATATAGATCATAGGAGACAAGTATGACATTTAAAGTACCAATACACTGGCCTTATGAAACGTAAAACATGCACGTCATTATCTTATATCGTACCCGGCCCAGTACGGGACTCGGTGAATAAAGTCATTTCATACCATCCTTGGCGCCATAATCACATCATCATATCATCTTATCATCATTTCATCATATATATACATATACCGTACCCGACCCTCTAGTGAGGGACTCGGTGAACAATGCAGTGAACTGTACACAAGAACATACCCGGCCCGGGACTCGGTGAAAGATATAATAACACTATGCACGAGCAGAGTAGTGAGTAACCATATGCAAATCAAATCATCATCTGAGACTCAATAGAATAGGTAGAATGAACTAACACTTGAGTATCAACGGAGACAGTCATATCAAGTATCCCTCGAACGTCGTTATGAATTATGTCAAAAGGAACTTCAGGAATCACAGACGCGTACCGAGAAAATACGAAATAACTTATGGAAATCAAACATTAACCACCCTAGTGTCTCTAAGAATAGGAACTTATACATTCGTCGTTTGTTCATTTCATGTAAATCATGCCAAAAAGAAAGAAGGGTTAGCTTTACATACCTTGTCGCTTCTCAAGTTAACCATAACTTAGGTCTCGGGTTTCGCCAATCTGCAAACAATACCAAATATGCCAATAACCAAATTAGGACACTCTTTCAAACCAATCCTTAATTACTTAGAAATCTAACGATATTTGGGCAGCATCTTCCCTAAAACACAATAATCCTCGTGATTCCAACTTAGCCAAAATATCAATCACTATACCAACAGCAATATCAATAAATACATCTCCAAATAGGATCAAATCCATTCTTAAATTACCTCCAAAACAGCCCAATATATATTCCTATACCGATACTTGTATACACTTCTTTATTTTCGTATATACATAGTATGACAACAAACACAATAACAACAACTACAGCCAATCCCACGATATTCCATCACTCCAAACAATTTATAACAACCACCAAACAGTCCACATGACGACAATAACAATTTATCCAATTTCCCGCAATTAATTTCGTAATTTCCGTTTCTCAATTTAACTATGACCTGGGCGAATTTAAATATATCTAGTAGAGGAGAATTCTTACCTTATATGCCAAGAAATCCTCTTCTTCCACTTTAATTCATATTGAAGAAAGCTCGCATTTTAACAACACGATAAGACGAAACACGATATCAAAGCAGTGAGTAAAACCCGTAATAAAACTTAATAACTGTGTTGTATATATGTTCATTGAATAACGTTGCTGCAAAGTTCATGAAAAAATCCTAAGCTAGATGAAGCTCTATAGGTTGCTGCTATTCACGTTTTTATCAAGAGAAATCATTTAGAAAAAAATGAAACATCAAATGTCTATGTACTTAATGGACCGTGGGGTCCATTCTTTTTTTCTAGGAATTGTGAATTGGACACCTCCTAAGAGTAAGAAAACAGATCACTTAATGTATAAGGTGACTCATGTCCTCACTTTTCTATAATGTATCCACGTGTAAATCTTGTCTCCACTAATAATCTAGCAACATTACTTTCCTCCGGTTTGTTGTTCCCCTACACCCTAAAAATTTAACTAATTACACACATAATTAATTTTTTGATCTCAATTCACTCAAATAGTAATCATTTTTGATATACTTCATATACCCATTACCATGACCATGTAATATAACACTAGTTCATAGCCTCATTTGCCATACATAAAATATTATTTGCAATCATCATCGTCCCACTCTTCCATCTTAAACCATTTCAGGACTTCATTCCTCGTATACACCGAGTTCTTGATTTTCATGCTTGAATATAACCAAATATTCCGGACTTGAGTAAATTTGCTCCTGATGAACGGTTCAATTTCCTAGTCCAAATATGAGATATTATAGCTTGGACCGTATTTCATTCAAATAAACTTCGAACCTCGACGAAACCTTCTCATATATCAAAAATATTCAGCCACGTTTTGTGGGGCCCACTTAGTGGTCTAATTAAGTCAATTAATCATTAATCCCCACTTAATAATCTGATCATAGTTAATTAATCCCTAATCTTCACTAATGTTTTTACACTAATTGTAATTAATGTACAAACCGTGCACTATTAAAATCGGGATTAAAAAGTCCCTGTCTCATATCTCAAAAATACTCTTATCCTTGAACTTATGTCGATTAGCGTACGAATGATCCAACGTACAAAAATACGGGATATAACAAGACTGACCCAAGTTCTAGTTTAAGAAAATGGTAATCGGACCCTTAAGGAAGAATAACTGTTCTAAGGAATCAAAGATGATGTTGTGGGTTAGCAATACTGCAACATTCGAGGACGAATGTTCCTAAAGGGGGAAGAATGTTACACCCCGGATAATTTTGTGCTACCTAGACTATAGACAAAAAGAGTAAGGTCATGCGAGGATTAAGGAGAAAGGTTATATTATAAGAGTAAATAATGGCATATATATGATATGTGACAAATAAGACCATATGGGGTGAATTGGTGCGTATGTCACTTGCCGAAAAGCCCTCGTTGCTGTAAGCCAAGTGGTACCCACACGTCGGAGTTTCATGAAGGACATGTGAAGAGACATATGAGTAGTATATGGAAAGTGGAGCAAGTCCTAATAAGGACCCATAAGCCAAATATAGGCATAAGCCCTCCAAAAGGACGATTTAAGGAAACATTTTCAGATGATCTTACTTGGAGGGGTCAAAACGATATTATAAGTTTGGAATTTGGAAAAACACAAAGAACGAAAGTTGTATATAATTGAAAGAGCTGTCCAACCATAGGTCGTGGGCCCTCACACAATAGCGGGATCAAGAGTTATGACCTTTTTACTGAATGAAGGTGCAGGCAAAAAAAATAAGGGGGGCGCGAACGCGCTGAAGGAAATATATATCGGTCCAGGCAGATCCTGGACAGTTCTATAAAAGGGGGAGGCCCCCTATTTTTCTACCAAACACACCCAAAACCTTCCCAAATCTTCAAAAATATTCGCTAACCTTCTCGCACCCACTTTTTAGCCCAAACCAGGTATAATTTCCAAATCCCGGTCCGGATAGCGCATAGTTATTGTTGCAGAATCATATAGCGGCGTGTTGTGGCCTAAAATTAGCATGGAAAAGTGAAGATACAATAATATTAAAGTAAGAAAGGTATGAATCTCTTCCTATTTATGTTAATAATGGCTTATTCACGGAAATAGAATGGTAAAATGATTGTATGGTGAGTTGAGTAGTTATGGAAGTTGGAAAACAGCGTCTGGGCTGTTTTATATGATAATTTGGTATATGAAATGATGTTATTAATGTTGGTATTGTAATTGTGGTGTTCATTGTTGAATTGAAAATTCAGGCTAGGCATATAAACAGGGGAGATGCTGCCCGATTTTCGGCAGAATATAGAATAGTTTGATTTGAAGCTTGGAATAAGTGTGTGGTAAAGAGGCTAATGTTAATGTAACTCCTCTTAAATGTAGACTTGCGAGCTCGGACGAATAAGCGTAGCTAATAGGAGGTTGAACAGGTATTTTAAGACTAGTCCCTTTCTTTCAAAGGCATGATCCTTACGTTGTGATTCTACATATGTTTCCATAACCTTCCTATTTCCAAGTGTTAGAAACTCGTGATTCTTAAAAGCTTACTATGATACTAAAGATGAGATGTTTTCCATAATGTCCTTACCCTCAAAAGTTAAAGTTTCATGATTCCAAGAGTTTCTTATGCTCCTAAAGATGAGTATTCTTTATAAGGATAAAGAGGATGAGATGTTTTCTATGATGAAATATTTTCTATGATGCGCATGATGACGATGATTTTGATTCAAGAAGTTCCAAAGCATATGATTTTAATGCTATTATGAGATTATCGAGTTTATTTCACGATTTCCTTGAATTGCTCATTGGTTTTGATCTCTCCTCTTGAATTGTTCCTTCGAGGTGAGATATATTGATGATGATTATTCCATAATATAAATCGGAGTTACCGACCTTGCGTCACTCCGATAGAGTTGTAGCTTTCACTTGGGCTCTCATACATGCTTTATAATTATGTATGTATTTTAATAACACCGTGCCTACATGGCCGAGCAATATAACACTGTGCCTACATGGCCGGGCAGTATAACACTGTGCCATCCAATAGGCGGCCAGGCAGACACACCACTGCAGTGGGCAGTTTATGATTACCCCGGACGCGGGAGGCCTGGACGCGGGCTAATGATGATCACGCCGTGCCTAAATGGCCGTACCTATATGGTCGGGCAGCATTACACCGTACCTATAGGGTCGAGCAGTTTTCTTGTAAATATTTGTATGTTGTTTCAAAAGGTAAAGTGTTATATTCCGCATTTTGTACATTCAGATATTTCAAGATAGTCGCGATAAGTTAAGGGCAAGGCTATTATTTTCCTTCCGATTTTATTTTAATACACAAGTTGTTTATTAATGGTATGGAAATATTGAGAAAGGCTAGGGGTAAAAAGGGAAAAAAAATTCAAGAAGGTTCATGACAATAGACACCATGGCCGTGTGGCTCAAGTGGGACCCACCCATGGCTTGGCCAATTAACTCAAGCCATGAGTGGGGGCATGTGTCCACTTCATATTTGTAGGAGCAAGTATGTATATATAGATAGAGATGACCAAAGCAAGACATATTCTTCATCTTTACAATTCAAGAAACTTCAAGAAAAATATATAGTAGTATTCGGCCATGGCTAGAAAAATTTGATGCCTTGGAGTTGATCAAGAAAAATAATTTTCTTCTAGCATTTCAACCAATTGGAAGGCCCTTATTAACGTGGAGTAGTTGTTGGAGCAAGCAAAGCATTCATTTTTGCAATTTGCAAGCCCTAGCCAAGTTGAGAAGTTAAAGGATAAAGGTAAGAATTAATCTCCTTTTCTATGTGTTAGGGATGGTTTGTGAGTGTTGTAGTATGTAGAAATGGATGAAATTCATGTAATATGTGTGTGTTGGTTGGGGCCGAATAAGGGATATGTTGGTAAGATGTGATGAATTGATTTTATTTAGTATTTATGGGTGTTGTTGTTGTGGATTTCATGATGAAAATGAAGGTTTGATGGCTTGAAATGAAGTTGTAATCGTTGTGGATTGTTGTAGAAGTTAATGTAATGCTAGCATGGTTTCTTATATTTGTATGAATGATGTTGTTAACGTGTGGTTGTTGGTGTAATTCATGAACTTGGAAGCGAGGAATGTGTCGTTGTTGTACTTATTGAGTTTGGAAGATTGTAAGTTGGGTTGTTGTGGTTAAATTGGATGTAAATGAAATGCCGTCGAATTATGTAGAAAGGGTTGATAACGTTGGAATGCATTTTGAATCAATTGTTGAAGTTGTTAATGTGGTTGTTGGTATTGTTGTTGATGATTTGGCCGAGTTGAATTCTCGGGGTTGGTTGAATTTATAGGGGAAATGCTGCCCAAATTTCTGTAGGTGGATTGCTAGCTTAGAACCGGATTCCTAAATACCTATAGCTAATGTTTGATACCTTTTGACGTTGTTGTAGATCTTGCGAAAGCCGAGACTTAAGTTCGGATTAGCTTAGGAAGCGAGCAAGGTATGTAAGGCTTACCCTTTCTTTCTTTTGGCATGTCCTCGAGCTAAATAAGGTATGACATGCACCTTGGGGTAACTCTATTCTTTAATTCTGAGCTTGTTTATGATTCTTATTCACTTCTTGACATGAGCATACTTAGTATAGTCGAGCTTATTGTATGATTGAATAACGAGTCAAGCATAAAGAGTTCTTGTTCCTAAAAGAGTTCTATAAGGATTAATGTCCCTAACTTTCATAGGCGGTCTCGGATTGCTTTGAAACATTCGTAGTGGTTTCTGTAAAGAATAATGTCCATAACTTTCTTGTGCAAACTCAGATTGACTCGAGACGTGCTTATGATCTTTCCAGTGTCGATTAGTGTACTTACCTATTGAGTCAAAAAATTGATTTATGTGCATATGGTTTCTCACTACTCTGCTCGTGCATGCCTCAATATATCTTTCACTGAGTCCCGGGCCAGGACATGTTCTCGTGCGTACTCCACTGCATTGTTCACCGAGTCCCTCATTAGAGGGCCGGGACACGTTATATGTATATACACTCTGGAGTATGATGTGTTATGGCGTTATGATGGGGTACGGAGTTATTCCCTATTCTAGAGTATGATGTGTTATGGCGCCAACGACGGGGTGGCGACCATGTTTTGTTCACCGAGTCCCATAAGGGGCCGGATATGACATATGACATATGACATTGACATGCATGATTTGTGTTTTAAAAGTAAGCATTTTGGTATTCTGGATAGTGTACTTACTTTTTATATTTCTTGTTCCGATTATGGCTCTGTTTACTGTACTTCATGCCTTACATGCTCAGTACATATTCCGTACTGACCCCCTTTTCTTCGGGGGCTGCGTTTCATGCCACGCAGGTGTATACAGATGAGTAGAGGATATAGCTAGAAGATGTTCCAGCTGGATTGATGAGCTTCATTTCTTTCAGGAATGTTGCCGAGTTAGAGTATCCATGTTATGGTATCTTGATTGATGTTAGAGACTTTGCAGACAGAGTCACGTATATAGTATGTCAGTCTTGTAAGCGGCTCTGCAAGCCGACGTACCATTATACATTATGTTACAAATTCCATATGATTACAGATTTTACTTGATTTGAGAACGACGAAAAGAATGGTTTTTGACAAGTTTGCATTATGCATTTCACTTCGTAACTTAAGAGTCCAGTGAGGTTAAGAACATAACGAGAGCTAAAGGGGTTCGCTCGGCTCTGAGTATGGGGTCGGGTGCCCATCATGCCCTATCAAGATTATGGTGTGACATAAAGTTAGCATGCATGATATTCGCCTTAAAAGGGCATTCAGAGGCACAGGTTGATCTCTTTTATATTACTTTATCCCCATACGTCCGTTATATTAGTTTCCATGTTCGTATTTCTTACTATGTCACTGTTAATGCCTTACATACTCAGTACATTGCTGGTGTATACAGATGAGTAGAGGATATTGCTTGGAGATGTTCCAGCTGGATTGGCGAGCTTCATTTCCTTCCGGAGTGTTGCCGAGTCAAAGTATCTATGTTATGGTATCTTGATTAATGTTAGAGACTTTGCAGACAGAGTCACGTATATAGCATGTCAGTCTTGTAAGCGGCTCTGCTAGCCGATGTATCGTTATGCATTATGTTACAAATTTCATATGATTATAGATTTTACTTGATTTGAGACCGACGAAAAGAATGTTTTTGAAAGGTTTCATTATGCATTTCATTTCGTGATTTAAGAGTCCAGTGAGATTATGAACATATCGAGAACCAGCGGGTTCGCTCGGCTCTAAGTAAGGGGTCGGGTGCCCATCATGCCCTATCAGGATTGGGGTGTGACAAATTGGTATCAGAGCAGTTCGTCCTAGGGGTTGTCTGCAAAGTCGTGTCCAGTAGAGTCCTATTTATGGTGTGAAACGCGCCACATTTATAAACAGGAGGCTACGGGGCATCTAGGGTGGTTACTTTTCTTTCACATCTAAAATCGTGGGATAGAGCCAAGTCATAGGAAATGAGATTCCCTATACTAACCTTTGATCTCAGCAGAAGCACAGTATCGACGGGAGAAAGTGAGTGATGATATGGGAAGTCACAGAGCTAAGCCACTTTGTTGAGGCTACATTATCAGAATATATATATATATATGATAATGGATCGGTTGACATAGAGGCAAGTCAGTGTAAGTACAAGTACAGGAATTGATTAAATGTATCTCTTGATGATAAGTTCAGTCATAAGTTTGTGAACTGGACAATTGAATGAATCGGTACAAAGGTAAGCAATGGCACGAAGGATGTATGTCTGGTAAGGTAAGAATATTGCATGTATGATTGAGGTGTAAAGATGAAGAATGAAAAGGGAAGGTAAACAAGAAGATATAACAGGGCAGATCGCTAAAGGATCAGGTACATCTGGAGGTGTGATATATGAGCTAAGTTTTGATATCTTTGTTCTTTTAATGGAAATTAGGAGCCCTGGGTGGCTAGGATATGTCGTGCATATATATATATATATATATATATGCCCTTTGAGGCGTTGCTGGTATTTGTTGCATGCAGGTTTTGGATAGTAAAAATTACAAAGGAGATTCTGCCAGAATTTTTCAAAATCAGGTCATTTGGTTAGGTACACCTAACAGGAAGAAGCGTGAAAAGGAAATATCGTAAATAGACAATAAGTGGGATGTGTTGCTTTAGAGGAGTTATGGATTTGTCATGGCCTGGAGAATGATCTGTGAAGAAGGTGAGTTATACGAAAAGAAGGTTATTATGACAAATTCAAAGATATTAAAGTATCGAAAGGATTATGGGATCACTTATACATTTAAGTCAAGTTAAAGAGTGTTACCGCATATAGATACGGCCTAATCTTGACATATTATAGATGTCGAAGCTGTGGAGATAGTTGTATACAAGTTGGATTGAGGGGAATAGTAGAGTTGCGTTAATAAGGCGATACAATATGAAGGGACTACACGAAGAGTTGAGGCCAAAGGTAGGATGATAAGCGAAGGACATACGCCTATTATATTACAGAAGAATTGAGGCAATGTGCAAGGCAACTCAAGTTAGAATGTGAAGGAATGATAAAAGTGAAAGGACATAAGGCAAGCTATGAAAGTATCGTTGAGTTAAGCTAAATAGAACATAACGAAATTGAGATCCAAAGAGGACCAAGGACAGAACTAGAGTGCAAAAGGAAAGGAAGCATTAAAAGATAACCAGAAGTGAAAAGAAAGAGGAAGGTGAGGATGATTACACGGAATGGTGTTTATGGTAAAATGAAATACCAGAGAAACTTTGGAAGTTTTGTAGTACTAAAATATGATTTAAAAAGGGAAAGGCTAACTCTAATGGAGTGTGATACGGAAGTATCGATTGGGATGGATAACCACAAGTGAAATACGACGAGTCTATTAGTAAAATGAAGTAACAACATGACAGAGACAGGGACATAGAATATGAAGGTTTGTAACGAATGTGAATAACTTGGTAAGACAACTTAAGGGGTAAGCGTAATAGGGTCAATCAGAAAGAGTTACAGGTTAAGTATGCTTACTCCGTGAGGTTTATTCTGTTTTATAAGCAGTGTTATGAATGAGATCAAGAAGTGGTACCCTATAGAATTGATTATGATTGGGATATAATGAGAACGTAGCAAGAACTGTAATACAAAGTAAGTAAAGTATGGCGAGAAAATGACTAAAGAGGTGACATGTTCTATGTGAATAGAGAGTGAATGCAAGTGTGAAACTAATAAGCGAGCCATGAAGCAGTGGATAAGAAAACTCATAAGACCTTGTTAGGGAAAGTTTAGCATAGAGATTTCACAATGACAGGAGTGATAGCAAGCATGAGGGAAGAGGAAGTCAACTCAAAAAAGAAATCAGAGAAAGGTGACGTAGCAAAGTAGTGGCGGAGAATCGAGATCACGAATGATTTTGGCTGGATGTAAAAGACTAAGACTGCGGAAAGATGAATGACTAAATAGAACAATTGTTAGTAAAAGGATCAGCATAATAAGGATGAGAGGGAATGAGTAGGATAAGTGTTGGAAGCGAAGACTGGATTGTGTAGAAGTAATGTATTTTGAAGGACAAAGCGGTACTGAGTTAAGAATAGGGTTCCTTGTGCGAGGAATAAAGGATTAATTATAAAACGGAGTAAGTATGGGTATAGAAAGAAAAGGAAACATGAGAAGTACATAAGCTTAAGAAGTAGTCGTATTATGAGAAAAGGAAGATGCGTCTCCTACGGATACCCTATACTAAGACAGAACAAGTAAAGTACATAAAGGAATAAGCTGGAAAGAAAAATAAATGTGTGGCTATGAGTTACGAGTTCACCACATAACGATAAAGTGATAAGGTAAGGCTGTCACCAATAACAAGTAAAGATGTGATTATGATTGTCTTTGAAATCAATGCTGAGTACAACACAAGAATAAAAGAGTATGACGTACAAGGGCTATTAGTTGCGCATGAGACTTAAATCCTTGATAAGACAAGATGGCAGTTTAAGGGAAATGCATTTACGGTTACTGAAAGGCGATTATGGGAAAGAGAGAAATGACTTGAGATGGAAAGAAAAAGGGAAGATGACGCTACCAGTAAATGCTGACTATTGAAGAATGGGATAAGTAACACTACATGGATGGTACAGACGGTCAAACATACTATTATTTTGAGTATCCCCATGGGACAGAGTTGTTAATTGGAGCGGAGGTAAACATTGACTCATAATTAACGGTTGAGCTAAGCAAAATACATCCTTGTTTGGATTGCTCCATTGGCTGTACTACTGAATTACGCAACTGCAAGATGAGTATGTTAATACTTCACACATGAATTACTGCAACTATGAATTATGGGAAATGGCATGAATATGATGCAGTATAATAAGGGAATTGAGGAAAGGGATACATGAATTCAAGATTGGAGGTGCGGTAATGGATTTGCGAATGATATAAGTAAGACCCTAAAAGGGGGGAAGTAAGTAAGGAAAGCATAAGTGTAGAGATTGAAACGACGAATCCTAAGATGTGACAAGTATAGACCCTAAAACAAAAAGTGAGAGTTATACGGAAATGATATAGTTGTTATCGTTATACATTTCAGTATGGATATTAAGCGAATCGATGAAAGGAACGTATTAGGCTTAAAATTGAAAGTAAGTATAGAAGATCGAAGTGTGGATTTGTTTTGAAGGCACCGTAAGGTAAGACTCATAAGGAGAAAGCGAGTGAATAGAGTGCAAAGATTCTAAACGCACTCAGATATGAAAAACAGATGTAGTTTGAAGTGAGAATTTTTGTAGAAGTGAGTTCAATAAGATCTAAGGGTTAGTCAACAAAGGAATAGAGTGATTGAAGGGTATCCTTTGAGATTGGACTGAAAATAATTCGTGAGGAAGAAAAGAAATTGAACGCTATTGGTGTATTAGGACCTCCTTAATAAGGGGGGAAGAACATATTGGACTTGAAAGGAATTATGACGTTCTCAAGCTCCAGAAGGAGAAATTCATTAACTCAGGGCCAGAGTTCGAGGCCTATCGGCATATCAGGAAGGTATCAGAAAGAAACTGAAACAAATTGACAATAAATGTACCATGAGACAGACATAGGATGAAAGTATGAAAGACAACTTAAGAGGGTACTTCATGCCGACATGAGCTGTGATATTTCTAGACCACGGTTTCAACCCCTTGTATCAGGAGGAAGTGCATCGTACCTAAGTATGCAGCGACATGTCCAAAAGGGTAATAAAGAGAGCAAGAAAGGTATACAAGCTAAGTTCACAAAGGACGAGGGAAAGGATGACGAATCCAAAGGATACTTAGGATGACGACAAAAGGGAATTTTAGCGCCGGAAGGGATAACAATTGTAGCAAAAAGGAACAACGATTGGTAGTTTGGAAATTCTTGAAGGAAAGAAAGAACGCTACTCTTATGAATGGAAAGAGATCATTTACTATGGAATTATATGAACCATCAACGTAAAGTTATGCCTAACTACAATTACAAGAAAGTCACCCAGAAAGCCAATAAGGAATAACGACGGGTGAAGTGACCGCCGGTACAAGGAAATCAAAGCTAGATATATATATATATATATATATTTATATGTTGTAAGAGGGTCGTAATGGATTTAGAATGGACGTAGCCCTATGTTTCTGGGTTGTATTGTAAGATTAAGAGGGGTAGTGACAAGATGTAAGAGAATAGGGAGCCGGACTAATGAACTGTAGGGAATCGGTACAGTATATATCTAAGATCAACGGGTATAAAAAGGATGGCCTGATATGGTACCGAAGAGATAGACGCAAAGAGGGCACCGTATATAAGAAAGGTAATTTCCCACTAACAGGGAAACAAGGAGCGAGAAAAAGAGAATACATACAGGAGATGAATAGTTACGGCACGGCAAGTCAAGACTACAATAATGGCGATAGAACGAGAGTGAGATACTAGTCAAACTCTGATCATGTACATGAGGACAATGAACTGAAAGAAGTTGATTAAAGGCAATAAAAGGGTTAAGGAAGAAAGAGGAGAGACTTGTCACGACCCAACCCCGTGGGCCATGACTAGTGCCCGAGCTGGACACTCGTATACGTACCTGTTAAATATAGAAAAACTGATTCTTACGAACAATATGGAAACTTTGCAAAAGAACCTCAAAGGTTCACAACGTCATCATATATAGGTATCTAGGTAACCTGTCTCCTGAGGAGTCACAACTAATCAAAATATAATATGATAGGTAAGCCGACAAGGCTGCCACAACATGTCAATACCATACAAAATCCGACAAGGTTGTCACAACATGTCAATACCATACGTAAGCCGACAAGGCTGTCACAACATGTCAATACCATACGTAAGCCATATAGGCACAACTGAACAAAATTTATACACAACCCACACATATGTCTACAGACCTCTAAGAGTGTCGATAGTGAAATATGACGGGACAGGGCCCCGCCGTACCCCTGGGTAAACATATATATACATGAAAAAGGGTTTGTACCAAAAGTCTAGGCTCCGAAACAATGGAGCTCTCCAAGACAGCTGAGTAGAAGTCCTAAGCTGGAGGATCGCTAAATCGAGTATCTGTACCTGCGGGCATGAAATGCAGCCCCCCCTCCCCCTCCCCCCCCCCCCCCCCCCGAAGAAAGGGGGTTAGTACGAGATATGTACTGAGTATATAAAGCATGAAATACAACAAAGAGAATCACGACTGAAATAGAGATCATAGGAGACAAGTATGACATTTAAAGTACTAATACACTGGCCTTATGAAACGTACAACATGCATGTCATTATCATATATCGTACCCAGCCCATTACGGGACTCGGTGAATAAAGTCATTTCATACTATCCTTGGCGCCATAATCACATCATCATATCATCATTTCATTATATATATACATATACCGTACCCGACCCTCTAGTGAGGGACTCGGTGAACAATGCAGTGAACTGTGCACGAGAACATACCCGGCCCGGGACTCGGTGAAAGATGTAATAACAGTATGCACGAGCAGAGTAGTGAGTAACCATATGCAAATCAAATCATCATCTGAGACTCAATAGAATAGGTTGAATGAACTAACACTTGAGTATCAACGGAGACAGTCATATCAAGTATCTCTCGAACGTCATTATGAATTATGTCAAAAGGAACTTCAGGAATCACAAACGCGTACCGAGAAAATACGAAATAACTTATGGAAATCAAACATTAACCACCCTAGTGTCTCTAAGAATAGGAACTTATACATTCGTCGTTTGTTCATTTCATGTAAATCATGCCAAAAAGAAAGAAGGGTTAGCTTTACATACCTTGTCGCTTCTCAAGTTAACCATAACTTAGGTCTCGGGTTTCGCCAATCTACAAACAATACCAAATATGCTAATAACCAAATTAAGACACTCTTTCAAACCAATCCTTAATTACTTAGAAATCTAACGATATTTAGGCAGCATTTTCCCTAAAACACAATAATCCTCGTGATTCCAACTTAGCCAAAATATCAATCACTATACCAACAACAATATCAATAAATACATCTCCAAATAGGATCAAATCCATTCTTAAATTACCTCCAAAACAGCCCAATATATATTCCTATACCGATACTTGTATACACTTCTTTATTTTCGTATATACATAGTATGACAACAAACACAATAACAACAACTACAGCCAATCCCACGATATTCAAGCACTCCAAACAATTTATAACAACCACCAAACAGTCCACATGACGACAATAACAATTTATCTGATTTCCCGCAATTAATTTCGTAATTCCCGTTTCTCAATTTAACTATGACCTGGGCGAATTTAAATATATCTAGTAGAGGAGAATTCTTACCTTATATGCCAAGAAATCCTCTTCTTCCACTTTAATTCATATTGAAGAAAGCTCGCATTTTAACAACACGATAAGACGAAACACGAAACCAAAGCAGTGAGTAAAACCCGTAATAAAATTTAATAATGGTGTTGTATATATGTTCATTGAATAACGTTGCTGCAAAGTTCATGAAAAATTCCTAAGCTAGATAAAGCTCTATAGGTTGCTGCTATTCACGTGTTTATCAAGAGAAATCATTTAGAAAAAAATGAAACATCAAATGTCTATGTACTTAATGGACCATGGGGTCCATTTTTTTTTTCTAGGAATTGTGAATTGGACACCTCCTAAGAGTAAGAAAACAGATCACTTAATGTATAAGGTGACTCATGTCCTCACTTTTCTATAATGTATCCACGTGTAAAGCTTGTCTCCACTAATAATCTAGCAACATTACTTTCCTCCAGTTTTTTGTTCCCCTACACCCTTAAAATTTAACTAATTACACACATAATTAATTTCTTGATCTCAATTCACTCAAATAGTAATCATTTTTGATATACTTCATATACCCATTACCATGACCATGTAATATAACACTAGTCCATAGCCTCATTTGCCATACATAAAATATTATTTGCAATCATCATCGTCCCACTCTTCCATCTTAAACCATTTCGGGACTTCATTACTCGTATACACCGAGTTCTTGATTTTCATGCTTAAATATAACCAAATATTCCGGACTCGAGTAAATTTGCTCCTGATGAACGGTTCAATTTCCTAGTTCAAAATATGAGATATTATAGCTTGGACCGTATTTCATTCAAATAAACTTCGAACCTCGACGAAACCTTCTCATATATCAAAAATATTCAGCCACGTTTTGTGAGGCCCACTTAGTGGTCTAATTAATTCAATTAATCATTAATCCCCACTTAATAATCTGATCATAGTTAATTAATCCCTAATCTTAACTAATGTTTTTACACTAATTGTAATTAATGTGCAAACCGTGCACTATTAAAATCGAGATTAAAAAGTCCCTGTCTCATATCTCAAAAATAATCTTATCCTTGAACTTATGTCGATTAGCCTACGAATGATCCAACGTACAAAAATACGGGATATAACAAGACTGACCCAAGTTCTAGTTTAAGCAAATGGTAATCGGACCCTTAAGGAAGAATAACTGTTCTAAGGAATCAAAGATGATGTTGTGGGTTAGCAATACTGCAACATTCGAGGACGAATGTTCCTAAAGGGGAAGAATGTTACACCCCGGATAATTTTGCGCTACCTAGACTATAGACAGCTTAGTGTGAGCCCGAACAAGAGTAAGGTCATGCGAGGATTAAGGAGAAAGGTTATATTATAAGAGTAAATAATGGCATATATATGATATGTGACAAATAAGACCATATGGGGTGAATTGGTGCATGTCACTTGCCGAAAAGCCCTCGTTGCTGTAAGCCAAGCGGGACCCACACGTTGGAGTTTCATGAAGGACATGTGAAGATACATATGAGTAGTATATGGAAAGTGGAGCAAGTCCTAATAAGGAACCATAAGCTAAATATAGGCATAAGACCTCCAAAAGGACGATTTAAGGAAACATTTTCAGATGATCTTACTTAGAGGGGTCAAAACGATATTATAAGTTTTGAATTTGGAAAAACACAAAGAACGAAAGTTTTATATAATTGAAAGAGTTATCCAACCATAGGTCGTGGGCCCTCACACAATATCAGGATCAAGAGTTATGACCTTTTTCCTGAATGAAGGTGCAGGCAGAAAAAATAAGGGGGCGCGAACGCGCTGAAGGAAATATATGTCGGTCCAGGCAGATCCTGGACCGTTCTATAAAAGGGGGAGGCCCCCTATTTTTCAACCAAACACACCCAAAACCTTCCCAGATCTTCAAAAATATTCCCTAACCTTCTCACACACACTTTTTAGCCCAAACCAGGTATAATTTCCAAATCCCGGTCCGGATAGCGCATAGTTATTGTTGCAGAATCATACAACAGCGTGTTGTGGCCTAAACTTAGCATGGAAAAGTGAAGATAAAAAAATATTAAAGGAAGAAAGGTATGAATCTCTTCCTATTTATGTTAATAATGGCTTATTCACGGAAATAGAACGGTAAAATGATTGTATGGTGAGTTGAGTAGTTATGGAAGTTGGAAAACAGCATGTGGGCTGTTTTATATAATAATTTGGTATGGAAAATGATGTTATTAATATTGGTATTTTTATTGTGGTGTTGATTGTTGAATTGAGAATTCGGGCTAGGCATATAAACAGGGGAGATGCTGCCCGATTTTCGGCAGAATATAGAATTATTTGACTTGAAGCTTGGAATAAGTGTGTGGTAAAGAGGCTAATGTTAATGTAAATCCTCTTAAATGTAGACTTGCGAGCTCGGATGAATAAGCGTATCTAATAGGAGGTTGAACAGGTATGTTAAGGCTAGTCCCTTTCTTTCAAAGGCATGATTCTTACGTTGTGATTCCACATATGTTTCCTTAACCTTCCTATTTCCAAGAGTTAGAAACTCGTGATTCTTAAAAGCTTTCTATGATACTAAAGATGAGATGTTTTCCATAATGTCCTTACCCTCAAAAGTTAAAGTTTCATGATTCCAAGAGTTTCTTATGATGCTAAAGATTAGTATGCTTTATAAGGATAAAGAAGATGAGATGTTTTCTATGATGAGATGTTTTCTATGATGCGCATGATGACGATGATTTTGATTCAAGAAGTTCCAAAGCATATGATTTTAATGCTATTATGAGATTATCGAGTTTATTTCACGATTTCCTTGAATTGCTCATTGTTGTTGATCTCTCCTCATGAATTGTTCCTTCGAGGTGAGATATATTGATGATGATTATTCCATAATATAAATCGGAGGTTACCGACCTTACGTCACTCCGATAGAGTTGTAGCTTTCACTTGGGCTCTCAAGCATGCTTTATAATTATGTATGTATTTTAATAACACCGTGCCGACATGGCCGGGTAGTATAACACCGTGCCTACACGTTCGGGCAGTATAACACCGTGCCGTCCAATAGGCGGCCGGGCTGACACACCACTGCAGTGGGCAGTTTATGATTACCCCGGACGCGGGCTAATCATGATCACACCATGCCTAAATGGCCGGGCATCATTACACTGTACCTATATGGTCGGGCAGCATTACACCGTACCTATAGCGTCGGGCAGTTTACTTGTAAATATTTGTATCTTGTTTCAAATGGTAAAGTTAGAATGCATGATATTCGACTTAAAAGGGCATTCAGAGGCACAGGTTGATCTCGTTTATATTACTTTATCCCCATACGTCCGTTATATTATTTTCCTTGTTCGGTATTTCTTACTATGTCACTGTTCATACCTTACATTCTCAGTACATTGCTCGTACAGACGTCCCATCTTGTGGACGCTGCGTTTCATGCCACGCAGGTGTATGCAGATGAGTAGAGGATATTTTTAGGAGATGTTCCAGCTGGATTGGCGAGCTCCATTTCCTTACGGAGTGTTGCCGAGTCAGAGTATCTATGTTATGGTATCTTGATTGATGTTAGAGACTTTGCAGACAGAGTCACGTATATAGCATGTCAGTCTTGTAAGCGGCTCTGTAAGCCGATGTTTTATTATGCATTATGTTACAAATTTCATATGATTATAGATTTTACTTGATTTGAAAACAACGAAAAGAATGTTTTTGAAAAGCTTTCATTATGCATTTCATTTCGTGATTTAAGAGTCTAGTGAGATTATGAACATAACGAGAACCAACGGGTTCGCTCGGCTCTAAGTAAGAGGTCGGGTGCCCATCGTGCCCTATCAGTATTGGGGTGTGACAATTTACATGGGCCGTATACCTTATACGGTCCGTATAAGTTGTCGTACAACCCAAAAAATTTTGAAATGTTCTCTCGTCAATTCGTTCAACCTCCAATCCTCATGGAACCTTACTGACACTTATAAAACACTTCATTAACCATCTAAGAGGTCCTATAGATCCTCCTCAAGATGCTACTAAATAAGTATTAGCTCAATTATTGCGAAAACCTTTCAAATATGACTTGCTTTTCGCTTTCTTTGATAACTTAATTTCACCGGTTCATATGGCTTCAAATTCTTATGGTACGCACCTAAAGCTATCAAATACTCTCCTTAATCTCATAAGGACCTCATATTCATCTTAAGCTCGTGTTAGTCCACTCACAATGCAATAAGTCCGAAATCTCCGAGATGTAACATCAGGCAACTGTAAAATCTCATTGACTGTAAGGCCAGGCAAATATAAAATCTCACTGACCAAGTGGCCAGGCAAATATAAAATCTCACTGACCAAGCGGCCAGGCAATAATGTCTCACTAACCCTTCAGCCATGCAATAATGTCTCACTGACCAAGCAGCCAGGCAATAATGTCTTACTGACCAAGCGGCCAGACAATAATGTCTCACTGACCAGACGGCCAGGCTAAGGAAAATATATGTATATCAAGTGTATGCTGGAATATATATATATAAAAGCACCAACATGTCTCTCTATCTCTACTGATATCAAAGGAATAAGAAGCGGATAAGAATCCCTCGGAAAGTACAACATAAACACTCGGGAATCTGTATAGCGCTAAGACAAGCTCTAATCGATAAGTTTCTCTTTATATGAATTTTTAAGCTCTTATTAGATATAGGATCATGCCAGGAAAGGAAGGATAGCCATTACATACCTTGAGTCGTCAATATGATCCAATAGCGAACTTAGATGATGCTAGTATATCGTGTATATCAAAAGATAAATTTATTCTGAAATGAAACGGGCAGCATTTCTCCTATTCCCTAATCACTACAACGCAACCAGTGACCAACATCCTCATATAAGCCTCTTTAAACTCAAAAAAATCAAATTCCAAAGATATACACCAAAACAGCCCAATATAGCTCCGTATACGATATATTTATACACTTTCTTCTTTCAAATTCAACAACAACAGCATCAACCCCTACTTATGTTTTAGAAAATCCATCTATAATGACTAAAGATCATATTCCAAATTAGTCCACAAAACTAACAAGAGCTCTAGCACGTATCATAACTTCTCTCCACAATATCTTTATCTAACAAGTTGACTAAAGACTAAACTAACTCAAGAACATAGAGAAAAGATGTAGTCTTACCTCAATCACACAAGAACTGCCTTAATCTTAGGATACTTCACCAAGAAGAAAGATCAAACTTCAACACAAAGTAATTTCGAACTTGCTAAGATTCGGAGGGGACCGAAGTTATAATCATGAAATTGACGGAGGAAAAAAATCTATACTTGTTCTTGGATGAACATATCTTCACAGAAAATGAGAGAATATAAGTAAGGTGAAACTTTTGAATTGTGTTTCGGCACTTCGTTGCTGACTTAAAATGAGGAGGAGTTATGGTCCAACAATTACATATTGCTACAACTAAACTTTTGTGTGTAGATTACCTAATCATGAAGGAAAACTAATGTAATGTTGTAAAATAGCCAAAGTGACGTGTTGACAGTTGTATCACTCTTATCCAAATGGTTGCTGCCTAATAACCCCAAGGCTCCACGTATTGCCTTTTCTCTACTAAAGACCAAACCATGCCTTTTTACTTACTAGAACACGGATATGAATTAACTAGGTGGGATTAGCCCCTTTTTTAAACATAAAAAGAATAGAGTCCAAGCTCTTATAGGGTACAAAATGTAATATTATGAAAATATATTTCTTTATTTAACAAATTTTCAAAGTTCCATTTATATTATCAAACAAAAAATTATAAATATTTTATAAAATTAAAACTTAAACTAATATTTCATAGAAGATTTAAGACATTGATAAAAATTATATATTATCAAACTCTAATTTTTCCAAGCTAATATGAAGAGTAAAAATTTTTGTACTATAAGTTCTCAAAATGGTAAAAAGATAACTTTGTTTTCTTATGAGAAAATAATTTCTATCTTTATAATAAAGCAAATCCCATTTATAAACTTTTGCATATCACGTACATAAGTTAAGCGTGTCTGAAAAGTAGTAATATTAATAACTATATAAAATCATATTTATCATACTTTTATAAAAAAAAAATGGTTCACTTAAAATAAAATATCATATCAAGGCAATATATAATGGTTTTAAAATTTTGTCAAACTTACGGGGTCTTAAATCTATAACCTCATGAATGACCTTAATCTCTTCAAGCTTATCTAGACTTACTAAGACACATCCTAATGCCAAGTTATGAGGTGTTACATCCTTCCCCCCTTGGGAACATTCATCTTCGTATGTTAGAGTATGACTCTAAAGAAAGTGATTGTGACACTACTACGCTAGGGCCTCAAACTAGGCCACGTCATCAAGAACTCTCCCTTCTAGTGCCCTTGCCCTTACCTGCTACTGTATTAGTCCTCTGGCTAGCTGTAATCTTTCTAATTGCAAGAATCTCTATATCATTAGCAAACATAAGTCCTGACTCAAACTTTTATGATTCAACTCTATAGCACGATTTGGATTTGAAAGAAGGCCAAAAGACTCTTAAATGTCCTGTAGCCTCCCAATTATAAGTGTAGCGTGCAACACACCCATAAGTGAGACTTTACTACACAAGGGTTATAGACTCCCTAGGACAAACCTGCTCTGATACCAAGTTTGTCACACCCTAAATCTGGAGAGGTGTGGCCAGTATCTGGTGCCACACTCGGCCCGAGCGAACCACTCTAATCTGTAACTCTGGAAGGGTAAGCCTCAACATAGGCCGATAGGACCTACCTGCAAACAGACAATACCAACCAGCCAGCAAGGTCACACTCTGAATATATATATAAATACTGGCTATCTCCTTTAAATGGGGCACACATACCCAAAACATATATATAACTGAGCATGTCGACGAGGCTGCTATGAACGTACCCAACCAATAGTGTCAAAGTAGACATATACAAGGCTGGTAAGGCTACAATACTGACATGCTATACACAAGACTGGTGTACATGCCTCTAAAGAGTAACAACTGTATCATGGACGGGACAAGGCCCCAGCCTACCCATCAATTCTACATATAAAAAAGGAAGACTCCAAATAAACCTGGCAACTCAGGACAAAGGGAGCTTATCAATACGCTGATATCTGATACCATCTACTGGGGAGGGCTGTCAACCTATCTACCAATACCTGCAGGCATGAATGCAGCGCCCCCGGCAAAAGGGGCAGTACGAAATAATGTACCGAGTAGGTAAGGTAATAGAATAACTACAATTGAAACTGAACTGAAAATAGTAATCTGGAGGCCAAAGAATGTCCTGGAACAAAACCCACCTGATCTAACTCATATCAATGCAAGCTAATAATATCATCTCTTATTGACCAAGTGGTCAGGCAACTATTAAATCTTACTGGCCGTAAGGCCAGACGAAATATAAAATCTAATTGACCAAGTGGCCAGGAAAGCAAAAAATCTCACTGGCCAAGCGGCCAGGCAATATTGTCTCACTGACCAAGCGGCCAGGCTAAGGAAAATATACGTATATCAAGTATATGATCGAATATATATAAAGAACCATCATGTCTCTCTATCTCTATTGACATCAAAGGAATAAGGAGCTAATAAGAATCCCTCGAAAAGTACAACATAAACACTCGGGAAGTTGTATTGCGCTAAGACCAGCTCTAATCGATACGTTTCTCTTTATTTGATTTGTTAAGCTCTTGTTAGATAAAGGATCATGCCAGGAAAAGTAGGATAGCCATTACATACCTTGAGTCGTCAATACGATCTAATAAAGAACTTGTCACCAAAATAATGTCAGTCCTATAACAAGGATATACATGAATTAACTTAGATAAAGCTAGTATATCGCGTATATCAAAAGATAAATTGATTCTAAAATGAAACGGGCAGCATTTATCCTATTCCCTAATCACTACAATGTAACCTGCGACCAACAACAACAATAACATCACATATGCCTCTTTAAACACAAAACATCAACTTCCGAAGATATACACCAACAAAGCCCAATATACGCTTCGTATATGATATCTTTATACACATTCTTCTTCCATATTCAAGAACAAAAACATCAATACCTACTTATATTTTATAAAATCTAGCTACAATGACTAAAGATCATATTCCAAATCAGTCCACAAAACTAACAAGAGCTCTAGCATGTAACCTAACTTCTCTTCCACAATTTATTTATCTAACAAGTTGACCAAAGACTAATCTTACTCAAGAACATAGAGAAAAGATGTATTCTTACCTTACACAAGAACATCCTTAATCTTCGGGTACTTCACCAATTATAAAGTCCAACTTCAACTAGAAGTAACCCCGAACTTGCTAAGATTTGGAGAGGACCGAAGTTATAATCATGAAATTGATGGAGGAAAATAAATATACTTGTTCTTGGATGAACTTATCTCCGGATGAAACGAGAGAATATATGTAAGGTAAACCTATTGTATTGTGTTTTGACACTTCGTTGCTGACTTAAAATGAGGAGGAGTGTGTTACACCTCTCGTTTTCGTCGCAAGAAAGTCTCTGGTTTATGAGTGGTCTATACCCTTAGTATGGAGATCCGTACCCGCGTTCTTGAGATCTTGAATGCCTTACCTCGTGTGTACCGAAGTATAAGTATATGTTTCTTGTAAAATAACAGGACTAGAAGTTAAATGAATCGAATCGACGTGAGTTAGAACGGACCCAGGGGAGTCTGCAGAAACCAGTCACCATCGATGGGTCGTCGACGCGTCGATGAGCCATCGTGGTGCACTGTCCCTACTCTACCGCCTCTGAAGTTTCAGGTGGCAAGTCGACAGAGCATGTCGACGAGCTGTCGACCCACCGTCGACCCGTATCGCTGGTACTTTATAGTTTTATCTATATAAATATATTTGGCCCTCACATTTTATTTCATTATTTTTCACTCCCAAATCAGAGAAAGCCCTAGAATATTCCCTCTCTATAATTTCCATTATATTAGTGGAGATTTGGTAAGATCCTAGCCTGTAAAACTCGAGCTAGTGAAGAAAAAGGTTATTCCTAGGGTGTCTTTAAAGTTGATGAATTTGGGAATTGGAGTTTGAGTTTGATTCAAGGCATGTATATGATTCCTACCTTTGTGTTTGAGTTAGTTATCAAGAATTTTAGCTGTTTTAAATAAAGGGAATATAGTTAAGGAGTGGGAAGTTGAATAAGGGAAAAGTTAGGGTTAAGAGTTATTTTGAGGGATGATTTGGTATAGATTTGATTATATTTTGGTATGTAGGTGTTGTTATTGTTATGGTTTATGTTGTTGTTGATGTTTGGGTTGAATTGAAATTGAGGGATTGTTAAGTTTACAAAGGAGATGTTGTCCGAAATTCGTTAAGTTCCGTTCGTAGTAGAATTGGATAGTAGTTGATGCAAATGGTTTAATTGTGGCATATGTTATTTTAATTGTAGACTTACGAGTTCGAGAAGTAGACGTTGGATGGTCAGATACGCTTCAAGGTATGTTAAGGTTGTCCTTTCTATTCTCTTTGGCATGATCCATATCTTATGAACGAACAGAGTAAGCAAGCGAGTTCCAAAGACTCTACTAATAGACGGTATAGGATTTAGCGTATCCTTGGCCTCTTATGTTTTATAAGTATGATATTGTCCCAGACACGGGATGATGATGATAACACTATGCCTATATGGCCAGGCAGTATACTATTCACACCGTACCTATATAGTCGGGCAGTTTACTATATGTATAGATGTATATGATTTTTAAAGAGAGCATGCATATTATGCACTGCAGAGGTATCTTCAGTTATGCAGATGCATTTAGACAGTCAGTTGGCTTATGAGTTTCAGATTCCTTTTATGATTCTTATGTATATGTTACTCGTGTGCCTTACATACTCAGTACATTATCCGTACTGACTCCCCTATTGCTTGGGAGGCTGCGTTGATGCCCGCAGGTTCAGGGAGACAGACAGGTGGTCCAGCTCAGTAGGACTCCCATCCAGCAGTGGTTAGTGCGCTCCACTTGATCCGGAATTGCGGTCTATTTTGGTATGCCTTTCTTTTAAAGATGTATATAGATGTATATGGGTACGATGGGTCCCTGTCCCGTCCTTTCTATAGCTTTATATTCCATTAGAGGTCTGTAGACAATTATACATAGATGACATGTGATGTAGCCTTGTCGGCTCGTATTCTTTTATATACAGATCATGTGGCAGCCTAGTCGGCTTGCATTATTACCTTCAGTATATATGTATACATAAGTACAGTTCTTGATATTATCCTTTCATGAGTCAGTTTAGTCCAGATTGAGATGCTTGTGGGCCCTTATTATGCAGTGTTATCCAATACGAGTATAGGAGTGTTTGGTGATTAGAGATCAGGCACTCATCGGTTTGAGTCGTGACAGAAGTGGTAATAGAGCAGGTCCGTCTTAGCGTTTTCTACAAACCGTGTCTAGTAGAGTATTGTTTATGGGTGTGTCATGCACCATACTTATAAGCAAGAGGGTACAGGACATTTAGGAAATTGTCATTTTTTCTCTCTTAGATCGTGCGATAGAGCCATATGTTCAGAGTTCGCCTTCTAATGATTTGTTCTGATTTCAGCGATGCCTCAGAAGAAAGCTACAGTTGCCCAGCAGGGTAAGGGAGTGGCTAGTGAGGCCATTAGCCACGCTCAGCGAACTACCAGCGCTCAGGGCGAGTCCTAGAGTGAGAGCCCATCACAAACTTCATATACCTCACCTCCAGCACCTGCCCCCATGCCCCCAGTTCCTTAACCAGATGCACCGGGTCAAGATATGCGAGATGTTATACAGTTATTGACTAGATTAGTAGCCGCTCAAGCTCATCGGCAGGGAGTTGGTGGTTATCAAGTAGACCGAGCTGGTAGTGCGAGGGTTAAAATTTTTCTTGGGTTTGATCCTCTAGAGTTCTCCATGTTAAAGAAAAATATGTACCCTTAGGACTTTATTAATAGTATTCAGAGGACTTTGAGGGTTATGCATGCCGATGAGGTCGAGTCAGTTGAGCTGGCTTTTTATAGGCTCCGTGATATTGCAGTGCAGTGGTATCAGGCATGGGAGCTAACTGGGGGAGAATGTCCCTCCAGCTGTTTGGCGAGAATTTTCATATGCTTTTATTCGTCATTATTTACAACCAGAAGTCCAACGGGCCCTAGCAGAGAGGATCTTACGTATTGAGCAGGGTAGCATGAGTGTTCAGGAGTACAGCGTATACTTCGATTCATTGGCTAGATATGCCCCAGCTATGGTGGCTGAGATGGAAGATCTAGTACATCATTTTGTGGCTGGTCTAGGGCCAAATTTGATAGATGAGTGTACGACAGTTGTGTTACAGCCGGGTATGGATATTTCCCGTATATAGGCATATGCTTAGAATCTGAAAGATCGTAAGCGTCATCAGAGGACAGAGCATGAGCGTGACCGGGGCCATGGTAAGAGCGGCAGATCTTTAGATATTGCTAGTGATTCTAGGGGAGGACAGAGACAGCCGCATTCCCGATATCCATTTCATTCAGCAGGGAGTGCGCCTCCGCCGTTTCCAGGCCCTAGATTTGATCGAGCTTCTTACTTCGGAGCAGCCCAGAGTTCTGGAGCGGGCCAGGTTCTCAGCGTAGACCGGAGTCAGGCCAGATGAGACCACCGGTACCGCAGTGTACCCAATATGGTAGATTATAGTCTGGACAGTGTTGATGGGGATCAGATGCTTATTATACTTGTAGTCGGCCAGGTCATATGATGAGAGAGTGTCCATCGAGAGGGGGTGCAGACATTGTTTAAACTATAGGGTCCATAGCTAGTTCTTCTTCATCAGTACGCCCTTCAGGGCAAGGTTCTCAGATACCAGTAGCACGTGGTAGAGGGAGGAGCGAGCACCTGGTTCGAGCTGTTCTCAGCACTGTGTTTATGCATTAGCTGGTAGACAGGATCGTGAGACATCTCCTGATGTTGTTACATGTATATTATCAGTCTCCTCCTATGATGTATACGCACTGATCGATCCAGGTTCCACCTTATCATATGTTAATCCGTTTGTTGCTGGAAAGTTTGGGATAGAACCTGAATCAATCAAACCGTTTGAGGTGTCTACACCAGTTGGTGACCCATTTATAGTTAGGCGAGTAATTGCCATACCCTAGAAGATTTGATTGAGATAGACATGATTGATTTTGATGTTATTATGGGCATGAATTGGTTGGATTCCTGCTATGCTAATGTCGATTGCAGAACAAAGATAGTTTGACTCCAGTTTCCCGACGAGCCAGTCCTAGAGTGGAAGGGTAATGCTGCTTTGTCGAGGGGTAGGTTTATTTCCTACCTTAAGGGAAGAAAGATTATCAGAAAAGGGTATATTTATCACCTAGTTTAGGTCCAGGAGGTGCAAGCAGAGTCATCGGCACTTCAGTCTATCCCTGGGGTTAATGAATTTTCGGAGGTGTTTCCAGATGAGCTTACAGGCATTCCGTCAGAATGGGAGATTGATTTTACTATTGATCTATTGCCAGATACTCAGCCAATATCTATTTCTCCTTATAGAATGGCGCCTGCGGAGTTGACATAATTAAAGGATAAATTGAGAGATTTACTCGAGAAGGGATTTATTAGGCATAATACATCGCCGTGGGGAGAGCCGGTATTATTTGTAAGAAAGAAGGATGGCTTTTTGCAAATATGTATTGATTATCGACAATTGAACAAAGTGACTGTAAAGAATAAGTATCCACTTTCGAGGATTGATGATTTATTTAATCAGCTGCAAGGTGCAAAATATTTCTCAAAGACAGACTTGAGATCAGGGTATCATCAGTCCAGGGTGAAAGAGGAAGACATTCCGAAGATGACATTCCAGACTAGATATGGGCACTCTGAGTTTCGTGTTATGTTATTCGGATTAACTAGTGCTCCAGCTGGATTATGATCTTGATGAATCGTGTATTCAGACCCTTCCTAGATTTGTTCGTGATTATCTTGATAGATGATATTCTTGTTTATTCTTCATCAGAGGCCGACCATGCAGATCATCGACGTGCAGTTCTTAGAATTCTTCATGTTAGGGAATTATATGCAAAGTTTTCCAAGTGCGAGTTCTGGTTGAACTCTGTGGCTTTTCTTGGTCACATTATTTCAGAAGAAGGCATTAGAGTGGATACTCAAAAGATTGAAGTTGTGAAGAATTGGCCAAGGCCCACGACACCAACAGAGATATGTAGTTTTTTGGGTCTAGCGGGATATTATAGAAGGTTCGTAGAAGGATTTTCTGCCACGACCCAACCCCGTAAGCCGTGACTAGTGCCCGAGCTGGGCACTCGTATACACCTGTTACTATAATCGTTCACAACTAGCATAATAAAAAACTTATATATATACAAAGGCAGGACGACGTCCCAAAACTGTCACATATATATATAGCATAGCAACCTGTCTCCTGAGGAGTTACAACTTTCAAAAGATAATATCGCACATAAGCCGGCAAGGCCATCACAATATAGGAGGAACACCCCAGCCATACACGAGCCAACAAGGCTACCATAACACACGGCTTCCAAAACACATACGTATATATATCTACGCAAGCCGACAAGGCTGCCACTACACACAACATCCCAAAACATATATATACGCAAGCCGACAAGGCTGCCACTACGAATGGGTACGCCCAAAAACATAAGTCATATTCACACAACTAAACAACAACTATATACAGACCCACACATATGTCTACAGACCTCTAAGAGTAACAACAGTATCATATGACGGGACAGGGCCCCACCATACCCTTGGGTAAACATATATATACAACAGGAGAATTTGTACCACAAAGCTAGGCTACTGAACAAGGGAGCACTCCAAGATAGCTGAATATATATCCTAAACTGGCGGATCACCAAAACAAGCGTTTGTACCTGCGAGCATGAAACGCAGCCCCCCGAAGAAAGGGGGGTCAGTACGGGATATGTACTGAGCATGTAAAGCATGAAATATAGTGAACAGGGTCATACTGAGATAAGGAGTGCAGAAAACTAGTACAATAACCAGAAAAACCACAAGGCTTACCTTTGAACATAAACCATACGTGTCAATATCATATCCAACCAGTTATAGGACTTAGTGACATAATTAGATAATCATCCTGTACATATGCATATAAAACGTGTCCCGGCCCTCTAGTGAGGGACTCGGTAATTAAAATCATCATATACATGCACATATAACGTGTCCCGGCCCTCTAATGAGGGACTCGGTGAATAAAGTCATCATATGCCATCCTGGCCGCCGTCCCCATATCATCATGTCATCATATAATCATATGCATATACATATAACGTGTCCCGGCCCTCTAATGAGGGACACGGTGAATAATGCAGTGGTTCTGTGCACGAGAACATGTCCTGGCCCGGGACTCAGTGAAAGATGTAACAGTATGCACGAGCAGAGTAATAAGTAACCATATACACATAAATCATCTTTTGAGACACAATAGATAAGTAGACTAGTCAACGCTCGAGTATCAAGATAATGGTCACACTCAGTACTCTTTGAAAATCATTACGAACTATGTCAAATAACGTCTCAGGAATCATAGACATGTATCAAGTCAATCCGAGGCAACTTATAAAAGTTATGGTCATTAGGCAATATGGAGTTTTTCAGGAATAGGAACTTTCATGAATCATTTACTATCCGATCATATAGAAAGCTCGAGGGCAGTAGTTCGACTATTTTAAGAACTCTAATATCAAGAAAGGGATAAGAATCATAATACATGCTCGGAACTTATGAGTAGAATTACCCCGAATCTCATATCGTTTCATACTGACATCTAGGACATGCCAAAAGAAAGAAAGGATAGGCTTTACATACCTTTAGCGTTTACTCGCAACACAACCTGTATACGCTGCCCAATAGTAATTTATCCTATATTAAGATGTCAAGAACTACGATTAGGCTACGAGGGAATTCAATACGCATGCTAACGTTAGTAACCCTTTCTAAATAATTTGACGACCTTCCCTTTACATTCAAATCAACCACATACAATCAAGCCAACACCAATGATCACACATTCAAGTGTTAACCCGAGGCCATTCAAACATGACTCGAGAACACTTCGGACAACCCGCACAATATTCATAACAGCCCGACCAACATACCATACAACCCGCAATCCTTCAAACTCAACAAGAACAACAACAACACATTTTATTCTTCCAATGTCACAAATCCGACCAACAACCACACGTTTAGCAACATTATTTATACAAATGCAAGAAACTATATTAACATCGTATTAGCTTCTACCACAGCCCACAAACAATTACAACTCCAATTTGAACCATTAAACTTTCATTTTCATCATGGAATCCACAACAACAACAATAAAAAATACTAAGTAAACTTAGTTCATCATTCCTACACAAACAGCCCCTACACGGCTTCAACACCAACACATATTATTCCATGATTTTCATTCATTTCTACACACTACAACACGTTCAAACCATCCACAACACATGCGAAAGAAGATTAAACCTTACCTTTAATACTTGGCTTTTCAACTTGGCTCCAATTTGTGACTTGAATTTTTATACTTGTTCTTGTTGCCCTAGAATCAATTCCACGTTATTATACATCTTCTAAGGATTTGAATTGCTTGGAAAAAATTTTTTTTTGATCAACTTTCAATGGCATCAATCTCGGCCAGCCATGGCCGAGAGTCTCTCACTCTATCTCTAAGGTTTCTTAGGTTTGTGAAGATGAAGAAATGAAGTGGATAGTTGATGAATGAATCATCAACTTACTATATATAGGATGCCCATGAGCTGGACATGTGTCCCACCCAAAGTTTGAGCCAATTGCACTTGGCCATGTCACGGGTGGGGCCCACACGGCCACTTCTGGTCAATTAATGAAGTAATTAAATTTTAATCCAACTTAATAATCTAATCATGGTTAATTAATCCCTAATATTCATTAATAATTCCATACCACATAAAATTTATAAACAACTTGTGCAATTAAACAAACTCGGAGATTAAAAATCTCTACCTCGGATCCTAAAATAGCCTTGTCCTTAACTGGTCGCGACTAGCTTAAAATATCCCAATGTACAAAAATACGGGATATAACATTTTCTTCTCTTTCAGTCCTATTGACCAAGCTGACTTAGAAATCAGGTAAGTTCCAGTGGACATGTGTATGTGAGCGGAGTTTTTAGATACTGAAGGACAAGTTGACCTCAGCACCTGTATTAACTCTTCCAGAAGGAATAGATGGTTATGTTATATATTGTGATACCTCGGGTATTAGTTTGGGATGTGTATTAATGCAACATGGTAAGGTTGTTGCTTATGCTTCCAGACAGCTGAAGAAGCCCGAGAAGAATTATCCAACTTATGATCTTGAGTTAGCGGCGGTGATCCATGCCTTGAAAATGTGGAGGCACTACCTATACGGTGTTCATGTTGATATTTATACTGATCACAAGAGCCTCCAGTATATATTTAAGCAGAAGGATTTGAATTTACATCAAAGGTGATGGCTAGAGCTACTGAAAGATTATGACGTTGATATTCTGTACCATCCTAGAAAGGCAAATGTAGTAGCTGATGCTCTTAGTCGTAAATCCAAGGGTAGCCTGCCATATTTGTAGCCAGAGAAAAGAGAGATAATTCGCAAAGTTCATCGGTTGGCTAGCCTTGGAGTTCGGCTATTAGATTCAGGTGATACAGGAGTTACAGTTCAGGATACAGTAGTGTCATCTTTGGCAGCGGATATAAAGGAACACCAGTATGAAGATTCTGTTTTAGTTCATTATCGGGATACAACTGCTCAAAAATAAAAGACAACTTCCGTGATCACAGGAGATGGAGTACTCAGGTATCGAGGTAGGTTATGCGTTCCTAATGTTGCAGGACTTCGTCAACAAGTTATGGAAGAACCCCATTATTCTTGTTATTCTACTCATCCGAGCACAACAAAGATGTATCATGATCTCAAGGAAGATTATTGGTGGGATAGTATTAAAAGAGATATAGCAAACTTTGTCGCCCAGTGTCCAAATTGTCAGCAACTCAAGATAGAGCACCAGAAGCTCGGAGGTTTATTACAGGCTATCAAGATTCCGATATGGAAGTGGGAGGAAATCAATATGGATTTCATTATAGGTTTGGCCCGTACTCAGCGGAAGTATGATTCAATATGGGTCAGAGTTGATAGGCTTACAAAGTCAGTCCACTTTCTGCCCATCCGAACCACTTATTCAGAAGAAAATTATGTGAAGCTCTATCTTAGAGAGATTGTACGACTTCATGGTGTTCCTACAATCATTATTTCAGATAGAGGGGCAGAGTTCATAGCAAACTTTTGGAGATCTTTTCAGAATGGATTGGGGACTCAGGTGAGTCTTAGTACTGCATTTCATCCGTAGACAGATGGACAGGCGGAGCATACTATACAGACACTTGAGGATATGCTGAGAACTTGTGTAATTGCCTTCCGAGGTAGCCAGGATGATCATTTTCCTCTTATAGAGTTTGCATACAATAACAATTACCATTCCAGTATTCCGATGGCTCCTTATGAGGCTTTGTATGGGCGAAGATGTAGATCGCCTATAGTGTCACGACCCAAACCGGAGGGCCGCGACTGACACCCAAGACCCTAATCGGCTGAGTGCCATTCTACCAGTCCATCCATGAGTCACAACTTCTTGTGAACCTTTAATTATGAAATAACGCTTTCGTCAAGTAAAACATGAAAAACTTTTCAATAAAGCTCTTTCGTCAGCTCAGGGACTTCTCCTTTATCGTTAATTGAAAGAAAACATTTAGTCACAATAAAATCTTTAAAAATAAAGCATAAAAACTCATCGACCTATATGGTTGATTTACACAACTGTCCACATGTCGACGCACTATCCAAAGGACACTGTCTGCAAAAGTCTCTAACATACACGAGATACCATAACATATGTACTTTGACTCGGCAACACTCCGAACTGAGATGGAGCTCACCAATCTAGCTGATAGCCTGGGAACATCTTATAGCCAATGTCTTCTACTCATCTGTATACACCTGCGTGGCATGAAACGCAGAACCCCCAGGAAAAGGGGCGTCAGTACGAATAATGTATCGAGTATGTAAGGCAAAACTGAAACAATATATCTCGACTCGGATGATAAAAGAGGAACATCCTCAATCTGTACCTGTAACCAACTCTGATAAACATGTATGCATATGAACTTTTGATGCAGCATGACTATATGTGTGTGTGTGTGTATATATATATATAATGCATGCCTTCACCCTGCTCGCAGCCCCTTCGGGCATCATAATCATCGCATACCAACTGATCAGGTGGTTTGCGTATATAACGCCTTAGCCCTTTCCCCTTCCCCATGAAATGATGTCGTGCATGTATGTAAATATGCAAATGCATGAAAATCTTTGGAAACCATCAACAGACTCACTTTGGAGCAACTTTTAGTTCAAAATGGGAACTTCTTCCCTTTTCTTAAAAATGGGAACTTCTTCCCCTTTTCTTAAAAATGGCAACTTCTTCCCCTTTTCATGTGTCTCTTTCAAGACTTAAAAATCAAATGTAAAATACATAGGAAAGAGAAAACCTTATGAACGTCCCCTTCGGGAATTAGACAACATTATGAAATCGTACAACTTATGGATGCCCCTTCGGGACATAAGAAGTCAAGGAACTCAGGATATCCTACATCTAGGAGTGGATTCATTATGGATATCATTACGCTTCGCACTTGCCATAGATCAGGCCAAAAAAAAGGAAAGGATAGCCTTAACATACCTTATTGATCTCTTACGAGTTAACGCTTATTCTCCTAACTTGCAAATCTACACTCAAGAGAAATTATACTACCGTTAGACATATCGTCATATGCCTATCTCAAGTCCTTAAACCAAACTCCTTTAGAATCTGCCAAAATTCGGGCAGCATCTCCCCTGTTTATATGCCTAGCCCGAAATCACAATCCAGCAACCAACAACAACAACAACAACAATACCAACATCAATAACAATATTATCAATACCAATATATTCCATAAAACATCCCACACGATGTTTTTCAACATACAACAGCAATATACACTTCCTTTCTTCCTAATCAAGGATCATAATCTCATCAACACACCAACAACATTAGATACTATTTCTATACATGTAAATCATCCCAGCCACACGGCCACAACATGCTCAAAACAGTCCATAAACACAACAACTACAACATAACAGTTTATGACCTTCCCTCCATAACTATTTTCACTTTTAAGACTTGCTAAACCTTCAAATCAACTCAACAAAAGAGATAGGACGAAGAACATACCTTATACATGAAGAAATTCAGCCACACCAACTTTCTTCAAGACCAAACTTACCACAACATCAAGTAGAAGCAAGAACAATCACCTTTCATGGACTGGTTTGGTGTAATCTTGCTAAATTCTTGATTTAATGGGCTATAAATGTTTGGGGTTGTGTTGAGAAGTTTCTAGGACTATTGATAATGTAAAATGCTGAAAATAAAATGGATTAACGGGGTATTTATATCCCTCATAAGTCGGTTTCACAGACCTTCTCAAGTGGGACCCGTGGAAGCCATTTGGCAGCTTGGAGCCTTTATCTTAAAATGGCCATAACTCTTGATAATGATATCATATGAGGGCCCACGACCTATGGTTGGAAAACTCTTAGAATTATCTATAACTTTGATTTTTGGTGTGTTTCCAAATTCCAAACGTATAATAATGTTTTGGTCCTTCCAAGTCAGATCATCCGAAAATGTATCCTTAAATCATCCTTTTGGAGGGCTTATGCACATATTTGGCTTAAGGGTCCTTCTTAAGACTTCCTCAACTTCCCATGTACTAGTCATATCACTTTCCATATGTTCTTTATAAATCCCCGATATTTGGGCCCCACCTTAATTTACGGTTACGAGGGCTATTCATAGTAACGTGTTAACTGATTTACTCCATATGGTCTCCAAATGTCAGATATATATACACTTATACTAATTTAATATAATCTTCATCCCTTATCCTTGCATAACTTATCGACTGCTTGCTGGATCATATCTGGCCCGATCAACTTTGTTTCACCCACATCGAACCAACCAATCGGAGATCTACACTTTCTACCATATAAGGCTTCATACGGTGCCATCTGGATGCTGGATTGATAACTATTATTATAGGCAAATTCAATAAGCGGCAAATGATCATCCCAGCTACCTCTAAAATCATTAACACAGGCTCATAGCATATCTTCCAGTGTTTGAATAGTACGCTCGGCCTGTCCGTCGGACTGAGGATGAAATGCTGTGCTAAGACTCACCTGAGTCCCCAACCCTTCCTGAAATGACCTCTAGAAATTCGCTGTAAACTGAGCACCTCTGTTGGTTATAATAGATATAGGAACTCCGTGAAGCCTTACTATTTCTTTAATATACAATCTGGCATAATCCTCAGCCAAATAAGTAGTCCTGACCGGAAGAAAACGGGCTGATTTCGTCAGTCTATCAACAATAACCCATATAGAATCATACCTGCGTGGAGTGCGCGGTAAACCTGTAATGAAATCCATATTGATTATTTCCCATTTCCAACTGGGATTTTCATTTCCTGCAACAATCCGCCGGGCTTTTGATGCTCGATCTTAACTTGCTGGTAATTTGGGCACTGAGCGACGAACTCTGCAATATCTCCTTTCATACCATCCCACCAATATAAACATCTGAGATCATGGTACATTTTAGTAGTTCCGGGATGAACAGAATACCGAGCATAATGTGCCTCTCCCATAATCTGTCGCCGCAGCCCTGCAACGTCAGGCACACATAATCTGCCACTATATAATAATACCCCGTCATCTTCTTATCAAGGGTCGCATCTCTGTACTGTACGAAAATAGGATCCTCATATTAGCGTCGTTTCACTTCTTCCATAATAGACGACTCAGCAACTTCTCGGACAGTAACCCCAACATTTCCAGAATCAGCCAAACGGACTCCAAGACTGGCTAGCTGATGAATTGCACGAACTAATTCCTTTCTTTCTGGCTGCACATCGATCAAACTACCCATGGACTTGCGGCTTAGTGCATCTGCTACAACGTTGGCTTTTCCCGGATGATACAAAATATCGATGTCATAATCTTTCAACAATTCAAGCCATCTTCTCTGCTGCAAATTCACCTCCTTTTGCTTAAAAATATACTGAAGGATTTTGTGGTCCGTATAGATATCAACATGGACCCCATATAAGTAATGCCGCCATATCTTTATAGCATGAATCACCGCGGCTAATTCCAAATCATGGGTAGGATAATTTCTCTCGTGCGGTCTGAGCTGCCGGGAAGCGTAGGCTATAACTCGACCATGCTGCATTAATACACAACCTATCCCAATATCGGAAGCATCACAATAGATAACATACCCATCTGAACCCTCAGGAAGAGCTAAAATTGGAGCTGTAATTAATTTTTCCTTCAGCAACTGGAAGCTGCGTTCACACGCATCGGTCCACTGAAATTTTGCTGCCTTCTGAGTTAACTTTGTCAATGGTGCTGCAATAGAAGCAAAATTATCCACAAATCTCCTGTAATATCCGGCTAATCCCAGAAAACTGCGTACCTCAGTCGGTGTCGTGGGCCTAGGCCAATTCTGTACAGCCTCGATCTTCTGTGTGTCGACCCGAATACCATCTTCTCCAACGATATGCCCCAAGAATGCCACTGAAGTTAACCAGAATTCACATTTGGAGAATTTAGCACATAATTTCTGTTGCCGCAGTGTGCCAAGTACGGTCCTCAAATGATCTGAATGCTCCTCTGCTGATCGTGAATAAACCAGAATATCATCAATAAACACAATCATGAACATGTCGAGGAACGGCCTAAATACCAGATTCATCAAATCCATAAACACCGCTGGAGCATTAGTTAACCCAAAAGACATCACTCTGAACTCATAATGCCCGTACCGGGTCCTGAAAGCAGTCTTTGGAATGTCTGCCTCTCGTACCCGCACCTGATGATAACCCGAACGCAAATCTATCTTCGAAAAATATTTGGCACCCTGCAACTGGTCAAATAAATCATCAATCCTGGGAAGGGGGTATTTATTTTCGATCTCCCATTCAGGTGGGAGACCTGGAAGCTCATCCGGAAATACATCTGGAAATTTATTAACAACCGGAACTGACTGGAGAGTAGGTGTTTCTGCTTTAGTATCATGCACTCGAACCAAATGATAGATATACCCTTTCTGAATCATCTTCCTAGCCTTGAGGTATGAAATAAACTTACCCCTCGGCGATGCTGTATTTCCTGCCCATTCTATAACTGGTTCCCCTGGAAACTGGAAACGAACCACCTTTTTCTGGCAATCAACATTAGCATAATAGGAGGCTAACCAGTCCATACCCATAATAACATCAAATTCCATCATATCTAATTCTACCAAATCGACCTTAGTGCAACGGCCACATATAATCACAGAACAATCTCTATATACCTGCCTCGCTATAATAAAATCCCCAACCGGCGTGGCTACCTCGAATGGTTCTATAAGTTCAGGTGTTATCCCAATTTTACTAGCGACAAGGGGAGAAATATACGATAAAGTAGAACCCGGATCGATCAATGCATACACAGCTCGAGAGAAGACCAATAACGTACCTGTGACAACATTTGGCGACGCCTCCTGATCCTGTCGGCTAGCCAATGCATATATGCTGTTCGAAGGACCGCTAGAATCAGAAACCCCGCCACGGCCTCTACCGCGGCTCGCTGGTGCTGGCATACCTCGCCCCGCAGGGCGTATAACTGAAGGAGTGGACGACGAGCCAGCAGCTGATCTCGTCGGCTGAACTGCACCACCAGAACCACCCTCCAACGGACAGTCTCTCATAATATGGCCCTAGCGACCACAGGAAAAACAGGCACCTGTAGCTCGATAGCACTCCCTCGGGTGCAACCTCCCACAATAAGAACACCGGGGCATGGGTGGCCTAGACTGACTGGGACCCCTGCTTGTCTACAAACTCAAGGCTCTGGAACTCTGGCCCGCTCCAGAATACCCTGCACTGCCAAATCATCTACCTGTAGACTGTGTACCCCGGCCTGACGAACGAGGATATCTACTAGACTGTTGCTGCTGAGGCTGCCCGCCTCGAGACTCTCCAGAATACCCAGCTGATCTGGCCCGCTTGGGCGGTCTCTAATCACGATCTCTGCCCGATTGATCCTCTCTGTGCCGGTCCTCCATCCCTTGCGCATAAGCCTGTAACCGGGCAATGTCCATACCAGTCTGCGATGCCATCGCTATACAGCTGTCAATCAAGTAGCGATCCAACCCTATCACGTACCGGTGCATCCGATCAGGCATCTCAGCTACTATGGCAAGTGCATATCTAGCCAGAGAATCAAACTCCAAGCTGTACTCTCGGACACTCCTGCCTCGCTGCCGCAACTGTAAAAATCTGTCAACGCTTGCCCGCCGCAACTCTGGGGGAAAAAAGTGGATGAGAAAGGCGGCTACAAACTGGTCCCATACGGCCGGTGGAGCATCCTCGCCTCTGGACAGCTCCCATTACTCATACCAATTAATCGCAACATCTCGCAATCTATGTGCAGCTAACTCGACAGACTCAGTTTCAGAAGCCCTGACTAGTCCCAACGCACGCTGCATCTGTTGAATAAAATCCTGGGGATCCTTCTTCGGGCTTGGACCCGTAAAACTCTGGAGGAACACAAGTCAAGAAATCACGAACCCTCAGACTGTCACGTCTGTCCATATCATCACCCCCTAGCCCGCGTCTGCGAGCCTGTCCTGCTACCAATGTCGTCAATAACTGAACAGCCTCTCTCATCGCCCTATCCTCCGCCCCTGGCTGAGGAGCTGGGGGCGTGGGGGCTGGAGCCTCTGGAGCTACTGGTGGAGCCGCTTCAGGCTCCTCTGATGATGATGGCATAGCAGAGCCCGCTGACTGCGGCGCAATATCGGGCATAGTTTGAACACTAGCCCGAGTAACCCTCTGTATCTGGCTGGTCTCTCCTGCCACTGCTTTGCCCTTCTGGGCAGCCATCGTCTTCTTTGGAGGCATCACTGTAAACATAACAATCGGTCAGAAGAGATCATCCTAATAGCACAGCTCTATCGCACGATCTAAGATCCAAAAAAAAAAGGTAACACCCTAAATGTCCTGTAGCCTCCTATTTATAGATGTGGTGCACAACACACCGATAAACAAGACTCTACTAGACGCGGCATGTAAACATTCCGAGGACAAACTGCTCTGATACCACTTCTGTCACGACCCAACCCCGTGGGCCGCGATTGGTGCCCTACTTGGACACCCAAACAGGCTTACATACCGGATCGTCGTATCACAGACTTAATCAAACTTAACATACATTAATTAAAGCAGATACTGGAAGCAAATATCGTCTTAAGCGGTCGCCCGTACAGAAGTATCATATCAAATCCTGTAGGCTGGCGGAATAGACATCACCCAGATATACACACATATACAAACAGATGGGCCGTTTGGCCATAATAGCAAACGGGACCGCATTAAGACGCAGATCATAATCACAAACGAACAAACATGACCCATGAACCACATATATGACTACAGGCCTCTACAAACCATAACAGAAACATATGACGGGACAGGGCCCCGCCGTACCCAAATAGTCACATATATACAGAATATGCATAACAGAAGATATGTACCAAAAATATGAGCTCCGGATCAAAAAGGAGTACTCCAAGTGGCAGAATATGTATCCTATACTGGAGGATCACCAAAACGAACGTCCGTACCTGCGGGCATGAAACGCAGCCCCCGAGGAAAGGGCGTCAGTACGAAATATGTACTGAGTATGCCGAGCATGACATACAGAAATCCGAATCATAACCGAAGTGGGGAGTACAGATTATGGATACAGAATGAGTATATCAAAATCTGTGAAGAAAATATATGTATATATATCATGCAAATAAAAATCATGCATAAGGCTCAGGAACGTGGCCGCCACTCCGACGCTGGCGCCACAACACATCACACTCCAGAATGTTTCATATCTCCGTACAATCCCTGAACATATCGTATCATCGTACATATCACAACACCAGAACATACCATATGCTATATCACATCATAACGCCGTATATAGGCGGTACCCGGCCCTATGGCGAGGTCTCGGGAACCGTAACACATCATACTGCCGAATATCACATAGTGCGCAAGATCACAAAACCGGCCCGGGATCCGGTGAACGATATCATAGTAGTAAGCACGAGCGGAGTAGTGCGGAAACCATATGCATATACATATTTAAATGAATTCCAAGACTCGACGAATAAATACATATACATACTGATATTAGAAGGCTCAAAGTTAAGCATCGAGTCCATCGGAATTAGTATACAAAAGTTGCGAACTTTCAAATTACAAAACTTTCGAAAGACACATCATAGGTTATTTTCTGAAAATTTAGTATCATTCATATTGAGGGACTTTCAAATGACATTATAGGGTCCTTCAAACGGAGCATTAGGAACATATGCACATACCCGAAATATACATATCCAAACATAGACCATATCAAGTATTTTTCAAATCACATCCGGAACGTATCGACTAATATTTCAAACATCATAGGCATGTGACAAGTCATATGGAATAGTTTATGGAAATCAAGGACATAGGCCATCCTAGTGACTCTAGGAGTAGAATATTTCTTTGGAGCATACATATATGTCATTCGTTTATTGCATAAAGGTCATGCCAAAAAGGAAGAACGGTAAGCTTTACATACCTCGATCGGTCACTACCAGATCTCGATCCCTCGCCAAACAAATCCCGACTCAAGTCTCGAGCTCTCCAATATCTACAATAATATTATCAATTACCCAAAAATTAGCTACTAGTACTTAGAATTTTTAATTCTAATTAGTATTTGTCTACCGAAATTTCGACAGCATCTCCCCTGTAAATTCAACATCCCCGAGAATTAAACTCGGCCAAATTCATCAATAACCATACCAACAACACCAACAACCATACCAATAACATCAATAATCAATTCACAACACATTCCAACATTAGTAATCTTCCTTCCAGCATAATTCATCAACATTCAATTTAACTACGAATTTTCAAGCCGATATCGACACTTACATATTCACTACCAATTCAAGATCATTCAAGTGCCATTCAAAAGCATTTCATACCATTCTACAAAATATACAAAAATCCCACCAAGAGTAGATTCATCCGAAATCTCCAACCTTCGACACAACAGTCACAACACATTTTTAATCTTCCAATTTCATCAACAACAATCACAATTTGCACTTTAACAATTCCATTCCCATAATTACATAAACTATAATAAAATCACATACTTTCCGACAACAACCTAACAACAAATTTTTCATGCTAACTAGAACCATTAATCTTCCATTTACATCACATGGTCACAACAACATAATTTAACATACTAAACAAATTCAATTCATCTCCCTTGCACAAAAAGGCCACCACACGGCCACAACCCACACACACACACACACACACACACGTCTCACACACCACACACAACATCTCCATATTTTCATTAAATTCTACTCACTATAACAATATAAATTATCCATAAGAAAAGAGTAGAATTCTTACCTTTTCCAATTTTTCCACATGATAAAAAAAAGTACTCTCTTGCCTCCAAATTTGTATCACATTGAAGAGGGTTCCGGGCTTAGTAGGAATTCAAAAGAGATGAGTTTTGAATCAAAGATTTGAGCTCCAAATTGTTTTTTCTTTCTCCTTCTTGTTCGGCCGAGAGGCCCTCTTTTGCTCTTCTTCTAATTTATGGGTTTCATTTATTTGAGGACTTGGGCCATGTAGTTGGCCGGCCACCACCTTGAATTTGGGCCTCTTATTCTTTATTTTTTTTTTGAGTCCAATTGAATATAGGTCTTATTTTGTAATTCCCGAAACTAATTTCCAAAATTTCAAATTTTGCCCTTGCTCTTCCTCCATATTTTCACATCAACATTTCATGGACAACACATATATTAAATAAAAAAAATCAAATTATGGCCTTATTTCTTACAAGTCAAAATTATTTCGAGTTTTCCAAATATGCAAAGATATGGGATATAACATCAACATACAGTTACGAGGGCTATTCATAGTAACGTGTTAACTGATTTACTCCATACGGTCTCCAAATGTCATATATATATATATATATATATATATATATATATATATATATATACACTTATACTCATTTAATATAATCTTCATCCCTAATCCTTGTATAACTTTGCTATCCCTTGAGCTCATACTAAGCCGTCTACAGTCTTGGTAACGCGAAATTTTTCGGGGTGTAACATATACGATGGTTCGATGTGGGAGAAAATTAGTTAGTAGGCCCAGACTTGGTACAACAAGTGGTTGACAAAGTGAAAGCAATTCAAGAAAAACTACTAGCGGTACAGAGTCGGGATAAATCCTATGCAGATAACTAACGGCGCAAGTTAGAGTTTGAGGTAGGCAATTGGGTTTTTCTAAATATTTCGCCTGTGAAGGGAGATATGAGATTTGGCAAGAAGGGTAAGTTAAGCCGTCGATGTATTGGGCCACACAGAATCATTCGTATAGTGGGTAAGGTAGCATATGAGTTGGAACTACCTTCTGAGTTGGAGTCTGTGCATCTGGTATTTCATGTGTCCAGGCTCTGTAAGTGCATAGGAGATCCTTCAAGGGTTGTACCGGTAGATGATATCCAGGTGACTGAGTAGTTATCATATGAGAAACCCAGTGGCTATATTGGATAGAAAAGTTCATCTATTGCAGACCAAGGATGTGGCTTCTGTTAAAGTTCTGTGGATAAATAATAATATTGAAGAAATGACTTGGGAAGCGGAAGAGAAAATGAAGGCTAAGTACCCGTATTTTTTTCCGTCATCTCAAGAGGCTCAGTTTGAGGCATCACCTTCCCCAGGTATTGATTTCATTTATAGTTATTCTTATTGGTCGTGTGAGGCCATGGTGTTGTATATATTAGCATGTGGCCATGTGTGGCATGATTTTGGGTTGCGGTGTATAGGTTGGATTTTAACATTTATAGGGGAGACTCTGCCAAACTTTTTATAACCCATGATCCGTATGAACATTCGTGGACGAATGTTTCTAGGGGGGGGGGGGGGGAGGGGGAGAGAATGTTACACCTCTCGTTTTCATCTCAAGGAAGTCTTTGGCTTATGAGTGGTCCATACCCTTAGTATGGAGATTCGCACCCGAGTTCTTGAGATCTTGAATGCCTTACCTCGTGTGTACCGAAGTATAAGTATATGTTTCTTTCAAAACAACAGGATTAGAAGTTAAACGAATCGAATTGACGTGAGTTGGAACGGACTCAGGGGAGTCTGCAGAAACAAGTCACCATCGATGGGCCGTTGACACGTTGATGAGCTGTCGTGGTGCACCGTCCCTACTCCGCTGCCTCTGAAGTTTCAGGTAGCAGGTCGACGAAGCACGTCGACGAGCCGTCAACTCACCGTCGACCCACATCGCTTGAACTTTCTAGTTTTATCTATATATATTTGGCCCTCACATTTTATTTCATTATTTTTCACTCCTAAATCAGAGAAAGACCTAGAATATTTCCACTCTATAATTTCCATCATATTAGTGGAGATTTGGTAAGATCCGAGCCCGTAAAACCCGAGCTAGTGATGAAAAAGATTATTCCTAAGGTGTCTTTGAAGTTGATGAACTTGGGAATTGGAGTTTGAGTATGATTCAAGATATTTATATGATTCCTACCTTTGTGTTTGAGTTAGTTATCAAGAATTTTAGTGGTTTTAAGTAAAGGGAATATAGTTAAGGAGTGGGAAGTTGAATAACAGTAAAGTTAGGGTTAAGAGTTATTTTGAGGGATGATTTGGTATAGATTTGATTATATTTTGGTATGTAGGTGTTGTTATTGTTATTGTTGATGTTGTTGTTGGTGTTTGGGTTGAATTGAAATTGAGGGATTGTTAAGTTTACAAAGGAGATGCTGTCTGAAATCGGTTAAGTTCTGTTCATAGTGGAATTGGATAGTAGTTGATGCAAATGGTCTAATTGTGGCATATGTTATTTTAATTGTAGTCTAAGCATTAGCTATTATTAAAAATCATCACTTATAGAGGAAAACGATTTGAATTTCGTATACAAGTATAGAATATAATACAATCAAGGTTTAATGTGCGCTTGTCCCCACACGCACACCAACCACAATCAAAGCATGAAATAGGGTTTCGAAGCATGAAAAATTCACCTTTTTATTCACTAAAGAACTTTTGAAAAGGAGAAATACATCCAAAATAGGGTTTTCAAAAGAGACATACCTTGATTAAGCCTAACGTAACTCAACAATTCCCTTTTACAACAAAGAACACCCAAAACCCTAGCTTGAGTCACTTTGAGAATGATTGCCTTGCAACCCTAGGTTTTTCATTAAAGAATTATGTTAAGAATCATGGGTTTAATGCTAGGATTGATTAGTAATGTTAAAGATGTTCTTACCTTAATGTTGGAAGACTTGGAGGGAGGACTTTCGTCCTTAGGATTTATTAGAATTTGAATAAGTGATAAAATTTACTGAACCCGCTATATATATACACGACTGGAAATACGGGCCATATTCTGTGGCCTATTTTACATTAAAAAAAATAGTGGACCCCAAAGGAGACGGGTGAAATACGCCCAAGGAATATGAGCTGTATTCTTTGGCCGTATTCCCGCTTCTCCAAGACGCTTTCACACTTAGCTCAAATTTACAGAGTGTTACATTATCCCCCCCCCCCCCCCCCCAAGATCATTCATCCTTGAATGAGAATTGTAGCCTACCAAGGATTCACTAAACCATAAGTTGTTTCAAACAAACGCAAACGATTCACGTAAGAATAGCTAGAATCTTTGACTCATACCTGCATTAGGGAACAAGTGAGGATATCTTTTCTTTGTATCCTCCTCTTCTTCCCAAGTTGCTTCTTCGGTATTATGGTTTCGCCACAGGACTTTAACTGAAGCTACATATTTTGTTCTCAACCTTCTAACTTACCCATCTAGAATCTGAACTAGTTCTTCTTCATAAGATAACCCTTCATTAATTTTAATTTCTTCATGGTTCAACACATGGGAAGGATCAGGTTTGTACAACCTCGACATCAAAATGTGAAACACAAGATGCACCATGGCCATATCAGATGGTAACTTCAACTCATAAGCCACCGTCCCAATTTTCCTAACAATCTCATATGGGCCAATGAAACGAGGACTAAGCTTGACCTTTTTACCAAACCGCATTACTCTCTTCATCGACGAAACTTTGAAAAATACCCTGTCACCAACAGAAAACTCCAGCTCACGTCGCCTCATGTCCATATAAGACTTTTGTCTACTCTGCGCTATCTTGAGTTGTTGAATAATAAAATTAACTTTCTCGATTGCTTGATGAACTGAGTCGAGACCCAACAATTCTACTTCAGTTGGTTCAAACCAAGCAATTGGAGACCGACAACGCCTCCCATAAAGAGCCTCATAAGGAGCCATCTGAATACTCGCTTGATAGCTATTGTTGTGCGCGAATTCGATAAGAGGTAAATGTTCTCTCTGCCTGCCCGTCAATTTCACGATGAAAGGCAGTGCTCAATTTCACTCTAGTTCCCAAACCTTCCTGAAAGGATTTCCAAAAATGAGTAGTAAATTGCGCACCTCTATTAGATATAATCAATGTCGGAACACCATGCAATATAACTATCTCTTTTAGATATAACTTGGCATACTCCACCGCGCTATATGACATCTTTACAGGGAGAAAATGGGCAGACTTTGTGAGTCAATCCAGGATCACCCAAATCGAATCAAACTTAGCTTTTATGCAGGGTAGACCCACAACGAAATCCTTATTGATCACCTCCAACTTTCACTTCAGAATCTCGATATTCTGAGCCAGACCACCAATTCTTTGATGTTCATCCTTCACCTGTTGACAAATCAAACACTTAGCCACAAAGTTAGAAATATCGACCTTCATGCTTCTCCACCAATAGTGCTGCTTCAAGTCCTTATACATTTTGGCGGATCCCGGATGAACCGAATACTTGGAACTATTAGCTTCCGTCATTAATTCTTGTCGAAGCCCATTAACATCAGGAACATACAATCGTCCTTGCAACCGCCGAACACTATCTCCAGTCCCAATAGTAAATGAAGTTTACACACCCCTTTCCACTACATCTCAGCTTTGCCAAAAGTTCATCATATTGCTTGGATTTAATCCTTTCCATAATGTCAGACCGTGATGGCGCGATTCCCACTAACTCTCCATCTTCAGTTTCATCAAGTGTGACCCCAAGACTAGCAAGTCTTCGAATTTCCTTCCCCATGGGCATATCATGAACGCGCAAATAAACCAACGTGCCCATAGATTCAGGAACCACATTAGCCTTACCAGGATGATACAAAATATTCAAGTCATAATCTTTTAAAAACTCCAACCACCTCCTCTAGCTAAGATTCAACTCTCGCTACTTAAAGATGTATTGCAAGCATTTATGGTCAGTAAAAACATCATAATGATCACCATATAGATAATGATGCCAAATTTTCAAGGCAAATACCATGGCAGCCAACTCCAATCATGAGTCGGATAATTTTTCTCATGCTTTTTCAACTATCGCGAAGCATAAGTAATAACCTTACCATTCTGCATCAATAAACAACCTAAACCAATTCTGGAAGCATCACAATACACCACATATCCACCAGGCCCAGAAGGTAAAGTGAAAATAGGATCCGAAATCAACCTTGTCTTAAGCTCGTGGAAACTCTTTTCACAAGCTTCGAACCACCGAAACTTAGCAGCCTACTATGTCAATTTAGTCAATGGGGAGGCTATAGACGAAAACCTTTCCACAAACTTTCTGTAATAATTTTCAAACCCCAAGAAACTAGGAATATCAGTCACACTAGTTGGTCTAGGTCAATCCTTAACCGCTGAAATTTTCTGAGGATCTACTTCAATACCCTCACCAGTCACCACATGACCCAAGAAAACCACAGACTCAAGCCAGAATTCACACTTTAAGAATTTGGCATAAAGTTTGTTCTCCTCAAGTGTTGTCAAAGTTATTCTCAAATGATTAGCATGAACCTCACGAATTTTAGATTACACCAAAATATCATCAATAAACACAATAATGAAGCAGTCTAGATAAGGCTTAAACACACGATTCATTAAATCCATGAACACAGCAGGCGCATTAGTCAACCCAAAGAACATCACTAGAAACTCAAAGTGCCCGTAACGAGTACAAAAAGTGGTTTTTGGGATACCATTCTTCTTTATCTTCAATTGGTGATACCCACACCATAGGTCAATCTTTGAAAATAACTTAACACCATGCAGTTGGTCAAAAATCATCTATCCTAGGCAAAGGATACTTATTCTTAATAGTCACTTTATTAAGCTTACGGTAATCAATGCACATTCTAAGGGAACCATTTTTGTTTCTAACAAACAGTACTAGAGCACCCCAAGGTGAGTGTGACACCTCAGAAAATCATCCGTGAGCATACAATGAATAGACCAACGAAGAGTATGAGTGTACGATGTTTTACTAAGAAGGGAATGACTACCAATGAGTTTTGAAAACGCGAAGGTTGCAGATTTGCATTGCGACCCAGTGATCGTAAAACACAATAGGGCCCGTAAAGTGATTTATGGACCGTAAAGTGCCATCGTCCTCCAACTATCAAACTTCAACTTTCTGTCAAATGTTGAAATGGTTAAATACGACTCAGAATACGGATCGTATATCGAAATACGGCCCATAAAGTGCGACCGGAAACCACCATGGACTACAGCAAACCTTTCTGTTTCTGATATGCTTAAATACGATCGTGGAGGACGGACCGTAAACCATAATATGGCCCATAAACTGCGTTTACGGCCACTGTGCATCCCGACTACTGTTCACAAAAATCAGATTTTTAAGTTATGTATAAGGGACCCCAAGCTCATTTTATTTCATTTCTCATCTTCACAATTCAAGAATTCTCTAGAATACTCCAAAACACTTCATCCACAAGAATTCAAGAGAATCAAGGGAAAATCAAGATCAACAACGCCAAATTCATGAAAACAAGAGTGTGATACCTAGCTCAAGTTCATCTTCCTCAAACAAAACCAAAAGAGGTGAAGTAGGGTTTTGGTGCTAGAGTAGAGACTCCACTCAAGGCTTGTTCCACCATCATCCAAGGTAAGTTTCATGACCATTTCATGTTGTTTAAGGTATTGGAAGGTTAAGATACCCGAATTGTAGAAAAGCATAGCAAATGGGTCATAAATTAGTGAATAGTGCCATGAGTGAATGGTAGTTGAATTGAATCATGAATGTTAGTGTGTTGTGAGTATGAATGCGTTATAAACGACATGTAGACCATGAGATAAGTGTGATACATGATGAAATACGATAGTGAACCCAAAACCTTAAAGGTGGTCGAGAAGAGAAATGGTGGATCATGGTCGTTGTATATGAATGATGATTGTTTATTGCTATATTGTAGTTGTTGTTATGGGTGTTGGGAGTTGATATGGAATATAGGAAAAGTAGTATAAACAAAGGAAGTGCTGCCAAATTGTCTCTAGAAATAGTAGTGCATTCTTATAGTTGATTAACTAACGTTAGTACGAATCCTCTTTTGAAGGTAGAGACGTGACATTGAAGGAGAATAAGCGAACGCTAGATTGCTTAAACGAGAAAGGTATGTGAGGCTTAACTCTTCTTTCAAAAGGCATGAATCCTTCAAGTTTTCCATAATCCTTCTATAAGATGAAGATTATGAGTCCTTCTATATATATCGAATCACATATAAGCATGATAATAATGGCAATGAGCTAGAGTATAGAGATTCAAGAAATTGTGGCACGATGTTCCTACAATGCTAATGATGTTATTATTGCTACCACTCGCCTTATGCCTTATCTCCTTCAAGGCGAGGCATGATACCCATGAAATGTCCATAACATAAACGGGGGTTCACGACCTTACGTCACCCCGACATAGTGTGGTTGCCTTAAAGCCTAATGTATGCTCCTAACGCTAATGTATGCTATGACAATAAGATGATAAATAATGCTAACTTGTAATACAACTATGGGATGCGTGGAATACCAAGAAATGATAACACAATGCTATGGTATGAGATGTGTAAGAGTGATGTGTTATGATTGATTTTGTGATGATATAATTCCACCGCGCCACGATGGCCGGGCATGTCACCACTAAGGCGGGCTGCATATGATTCCACCGTGCCTATATGGCCGGGCATGTCAACACTAAGGCGGGCTGAGATGTTACACCGAGCCTAGAGGGTCGGGCATGATCACCACTAGTGGGCGGCATATGATGGTTACCTGGACGCGGGTTAACGACGAGGACTATGATGAGATTATTTATATGATGTGATGACATGTATACCATGATTATATAAAATGTGATATATGCAAGTAATGAGATTGCCTATGACACTTGTGCAGGTTACACCTTTGCCTCTCGACTCATGATCTTCCTATTATGTTTGTTTATTTCATTCCTGCCTTACATACTCAGTACAATATTCGTACTGACGTCCGTTTTTTTTGGACGTTGTGTTCATGCCCACAGGTAGACAGGGAGGAGATCTTGCTCCATATTCATAGAGGTTGTTAGCTGACTGAAAGCATCCCATTGTCCGGGAGGTACCTATGATAATTCTTTTGTGGACAATTGTAAATGTCATCTCATAGAGGCTCGTAGATACTCAATGTGGGTCATGTGTCTCATGGCGTGGTCATATTGTAAATATATTCATATATATTATTTTGCTAGCCTAAGGGCTCATGTGTACAAAAACATTATGTTACTAAAGGAAAATAGGTTTTCTTATAAATCGAGCATGAATCCGATAAATAATTGTTAAATAAGCCTAAGGAGTACTAGTACGAGCGCTGCTCGGCGGTTAGCCCCGGGTACCCGTCGCGGCCCCTAGCCGGGTCGTGACAGTGAGGAACCTGGTACCTTTATCCAACAAGTCCTTTAACTGATCCTTTAATTCCCTTAGCTCCGCTGGAGCCATACGATAAGGTGGAATAGAAATAGGTTGGGTGTCAGAAATAACATCAATCTAAAAATCAATAACTCTATCAGGAGGAATACCAGGAAAATCGTCAGGAAACACTTCGGGATAATCACTAACTATGGGAACATATACGAATTCGGTACTACGGCCTTTGTATCATTAACCGCGACAAAATGGTAAATACACCCCTTAGTAATCATCTTATGAGCCTTAAGATAGGAAATAAATCTACCCCTTGGCTTAGCAATTTCATCCTCCCACATAATAACAAGCTCATCGGGAAAGGCGAAACGAACTAACTTATGGCGGCGACAATCCACATTAGCATAACATGCGGACAACCAGTTCATCTCCAGAATTACATCAAAATCCACCATCACAAGTTCATACAAATCAGCCACGGTCTCACGACCTTTAATCACAACAACAAAATTTCTATACACTCTAGAAGCAATATTAGGAACACCCGAAGGCGTCTAAATAGCAAAGGGTGCCAACAAAGGTTCGGGTTTCATACCCATATCAAGAGCAAAATAAGGGGTCACATAGGATAAATTTGAACCCGGATCAATCAATGAATAAGCATCATGAGAACAGATGGTAAGGATACCTGTAACCACAGCGTCAGAAGCCTCCCTACGAGTCAGCCCATAAAGCTGAGTTGTCCCTCCACCAGAAGTGTTAGCAACTTCCTTTCCTTTGCCATTATTACAGGCATTCTGATTATTATTGTTGGCATTACCAGCAGGCGAATTTTTAGCAGATGCAGAAGCAGGCAAATGATTCCTTTGGTTTGACACATCAGCCATCTCGCGTAGCAACTTTCTGCACTCCCTCGTAATGTGGCCGCTAATACCACAGTTATGACAGATATGAACTTCCCATACAGCGGACCGACTACTACCCTGGGAGAACCTGCTTTGGTAATTATTCTTTTGAACTTGCCTACCAGAAGGCACACTGGCGTTCGAATATGCACCAGACTTAGCAGGTGTAGAATATCCTCTCCTCATTTTCCAACTCTCTTGTTGTTCAGCAAACCCAACCAAAGATGAGAAAGTGCAAGTAGGAGACAAAGCAACAGCAGCACATGCAGACTTAATTCGTGGGACTAACCCACGTACAAAATGAGTCAACTTATACTTCTCAGTCAGGATCATGTACAGTGCATATTTTGACAGACGGGTGAACTCCAAGCTGTATTGACGAATAGATTTTGTACCTTGCTCAAGTTTCTCGAACTTGGTAGCCGTAGCAAACCTCTCTTCATCAGACAAAAACCTTTCCATGAACGTCTCTTCAAATTTAGCCCACGTAGGAGCTAAAGTGGCATCACCCCTCTAAGACTCCCACATCTCAAACCATGCATGAGCAACATCCTTTAATTGATAAGAAGCAAACCTCACAGCTTTGGAACAATGGGCATTCATTGCCCTCAACGCCTTGAAAGTCTCATCTAAAAGTGTTGGGGGTAATTCCCCTCTCGTGACCCCAAAGAGCTCTGGTGACTTTAAGTCTACGAATTGCTTAAGTCTGCCTCAACCATGAGGTTTCACAACTCCACGCTGTTGCTGAGCCGCAACTAATGTAGTCAACATTTGAATAGCAGTTTGCATCGTACCAATCTTAGGCACACCCGCAACAGGAACAGCTAGAGAAGGCAGTGCTTGAGGTGGTGCTTGATTCCCAACATTATTTTTGTAACCAGCATTCGCGCCTCTAAGATTTCAGTTAGCTATCATGGGACGTCCTTGGCTACCATTTCTGGATCGTGCTAGAGCCATTTTTGTAATAGGCACAAATTAAATAATGCATTAGAATCACCCTAATAGGATTTCACGCTCTACAGCACAATCTAGAGTCAAGAAGAATAGGAAACACCTATAAATGTCCTGGGAGTTTCCTGGTCATGCAGGTGATCAGGCTACACAAGGAAAACTCCACGAAACACAGCTCCATAGACACCGACAGCAATCCTAGGACGTATCTAAACCTAGGCTCTGATACCAAGCTTGTCACGCCCCAAAACCCACCCTAGACATGACCGGCATCCAACGACATGAACAATATCAGAAGAACCTAAAAAAAATGCAATAACAACAATTGAACAAGCCAGGTTCAATATTCACCTCCAACAGTTTATAAAATAAATACAATCAAATCATGATATATGAATTAAATCAGCCTAATGTTATAAAACATAATTAAAATGTACCAAGTGCCAAAAGAGTTACGCAACAACTCTTCAACTACCCACAGGATGAATGTAAACTATGAATCTTGTAAGAATAAAGATTGACCGTCTAATCATCGGGACGCAGCCTGGAAAACCAATACAATAAATAGAATGAATAAATAGAGGATGACCCACGAATGAGCTTGTAGGCTCACCAAGTAAAAAACAATAGCAAGTTCTCCTAGCGCTTTAGTCTCTACGAACCTGCTCTCCTTCGTTACCTAACATACCATAAAAACAACAATGGTATGCCTGAGTACTTTGTACTCAGTGAGTGCCTCGGGAACAATATGACATATAAAAATTAGATATAATAATAAGTAAAGAAACCAGTTCTGGAAACTATATGAAATCATTATTAAGTAGTTACTCAACTGGGTGCAATAATCTTGTTAAAACGAAATAAAACACCTATTTATCAAGTTTACAACTTTTGATTATGTCCTTTTAATTTGTCAGATTATCATCAGTAATACTTTCATAAAGAGATAAAGATATCACACATGTCAATACAGGCCCAAGAATAAATTACATTAAAGGGATGGCCCTTGAGATTCCCTGAACATAACAGTGCACCACACCGGAATATTGGACTCTCGGTGGCTATCCTTCCTCCCAAATAGCTAGGCATAAATCGCACCCGGGTAGCGAACCTGCAGTGGCCACTCTTTCTCCCGAATGGCTAGGCATTACCACACTAGGATCCATAGTGACTACCCTTCCTCCCGAATAGCTAGGTCAAACACAACAACAAAGTTCATAGCATAGAAGCTGAATCACAATTCTTCTTAAGGTAGTCACATTATCAATTAACATTTAAGTTCATCATGTCATTACGAAGATACATCATCTCATTGATAATCTTAAAAATGTTTCCATTTCCTTAAACAAGGTTCAATTGTCATAGTTCATCATAAAACACCATTACCAACCCTTAGCCATTATTAATGATCATTACTTATAGAGGAAAACAATTTGAATTACGTATACAAGTATAGAGTACAATACAATCAAGGTTTAATGTGGACTTGTCCCCTCACGCACACCAACCACAATCAAATCATGAAATAGGGTTTCGAAGTATGAAAAATTCACCTTTTTATTCACTAAATAACTTTTAAAAAGGAGACATACATCTAAAATAGGGTTTTCAAAAGAGACATACCTTGATTAAACCTTACGTAACTCAACAATTCACTTTTACAACGAAGAACACCTCACTTTGAGAAAGATTACCTTGCAACCCTAGGTTTTTCATTCAAGAATCATGGGTTTAATGTTAGGATTGATTAATAATGTTAAACATGTTCTTACCATAATGTTGGATGACTTTCGTCCTTAGAGTTTATGAGAATGTGAATAAGTAATAAAATTAACTTAACTTGCTATATATGTACACGGCTGGAGGCGGGTAAAATACGCCCAAAAATACAGGTCGTATTTCGAAATACTGGCTGTATTCTGTGGCCTTATTTTACATTAAAAAAATAGTGGACCCCAAAGGAGATGGGTGAAATACGCCCAAAGAATACGGGTCGTATTTTACATTAATAAAACAGTGGAGTCCCGCTTCTCCAAGACGCTTTCACACTTAACTCGAATTTACAGAGTGTTACAGAGATGCATCACAATATACGGTGAAGTCCTTACCCTCCACGGGTAATGCAAAAATCAGGGTTGAAGTCAACAAAGCCTTGAGCTTTTGGATGCTCTCTTCACACTCATTAGACAACTGGAAAGGAACATTTTTCTGAGTCAACTCAGTCAAATGCAAAGCAATCGATGAAAACCCTTTCACAAACCGACGATAATAACTCACAAGGCCTACGAAACTACGAATCTCAGTAACTCAAGTAGGCCTCGCCCAGAAATGCCACAGAACTAAGCCAAAACTCACACTTAGAAAACTTGGCATACAACTTCTTTTCCTTTAATAGACCAAGCACGATCCTTAAGTGATTCTCATGCTCTTCCTTACTTAGAGAGAAAACCAAGATGTCATCGATGAACACAATCATGAAGTAATCCAAATATGGCTTGGCGATCTCATTCATCAAATCCATAAATGTTGTGGGGGAATTGGTAAGCCCAAATGACATACCCAGAAACTTATAATGACCATAACGGGTCCTGAAGGTTGTCTTTAGAATATTCTCCACCAAGATCTTCAACTGATGATACCCTGATCTCAAGTCAAACTTAGAGAAGAACGCCGCACCCTGAAGCTGATTGAATAAGTAATCTATCATCTATGTCGGGTATTGGATACTTGTTCTGAATAGTAACCTTGTTCAATTGTCGATAATCGATAAACATCCACATAGAACCATCTTTGGAGCACCGCAAGGGGAAACACTAGGACGAATGAACCCCTTACTCAACAGATCCTTCTACGATTCCTCTAACTCTCTCAACTCTACTGGAGCCATACCAAGACATAGGCTGAGTGCCTGGAATAGAAATAGGCTTAGTACCTAGCTCTAAATTGATATAGAAATTGATGTCACGGTCAGGTAGCATACCAAGACACTCTGCAAGAAAGACCTCTATAAACTTGCTAACTATAAGAATAGACTCCAAGGAAGGAGTATCCATGATCGTATCATGAATATGAGACAAATAGGCTAGGAACCCTCTATCCACTAACTTCTTCGCCCAGAGGTACGAGATGATCTTCTTAGGAGTAGGGCTGGAAGTACCCTTCCACTCTAACCGCGGAATGTCGAACATAATTAATGAGACTGTCTTGGCGTGAAAGTCCAAGATCGCATGGTATAGAGATAACCAGTTCATGCCCAAGATAATATTAAAGTCTACCATTCTTAGGCTTACCAAGTCTATACATATATCATAGCCCGTAAAAGTAACCACACAAACCCAATAGACTCGATCTACTACCACAGAATCTCCAACCGAAGTAGACACACGTATGGGCACATCAAGAATATAACGACTCATAGCCAATCCAATAGAAACGTAAGTAGACACATATGAGTAGGTACAACCTCGATCAAATAAAACTGAAGCTGCTCGATGAGAAACAAAAATAATACTTGTGATGACTGCATCAGAAGCCTCCACCTCTGGTCTACTAAGGAAGGAATAATAATGGACCCGTCTGCCACTGGACTATGCATCACCACGACCACTCTGGCCAAACTGAGCTCCTCCTTTAGAACCCTGATAACCTCCCTTGCTGGGCTGATAACTATCACAAGCAGACTGAGAACCACCGTGGCCTGTATGAGCACTTCCCCTACCCGAGTATCCACTTATGGGTGCTGGAGTCCTCGGAGTCTGAAATCTGGAACTCTGATGGGCCCCACTCTATCTAGGCCTTGGACACTCGCTGGAAAAATGGTCTAAGTCACCATACTCATAGCATCTAACCTCCTGAGGCTATGACGTAGAAGCAGAAGAACCGGTATACCCACCACGATTTGTCAGTTTAGAAAAGGAATCCCTCGAAGTCAATCCGGCACTGTAACCACTATGCCTCCAAGGACCACTAGCTGAAGCTTAGAGCGCTGACCTGATGGGCTGTCAAGATAATGCTTGTGAGTCCTTCCTAACTGGCCCCTACCCTTAGAAGCATAACCACTGAAACAGCTAACCTAACGGGCCCTCTTTTCGCTACCCCCACCGTGTGCTAGAAGCCTAGGAGACCCCACACTCATAGCATGATTCTTCACTGACTGGAATGAAGACCCTATGGAAACAAGCTGAAGACAAGACAAATTTAATGGTAGTACTAACCCCTTGATGAACCTCTTAACCCTCTCAGCCTCGAAAGGAATCAACTGAACAACATAGCGAGCAAAGGAAAGAAATTGGGCCTCGTACTCTGCAACTGACATACCCCTCTGCTCCAAATTATTGAACTCATCTCTCCTCATATCCCTCAGGGTACGGGGGGCGTACTTCTCCAAGAACACCTGATGAAACTAGGCCCAAGACAATGGAAGCAACTCTGCTGGTCGACACTCGACGAAAGACCTCCACCATATCTTCAAGTCCCCACGCAACGGGTTGGACATGTAATCAGCCCGGTATAAATCAACAAGACCCATCTTGTAAAACCTCTCATGACTGTTGATGATAAACTCATAGGCATCATCAGATAGAGTACCGAAAAACATCGGAGGCCCTATCTTCATAAATCTGGCAAATGACTCATGATCTCCAACGGTCATAGCTGAACTGGCAATAGGACTAGAAGAATATGCAGGTGCTGGGATCCCGTAAATACGGGGAGCCATAGCAGCAGTAGGCTGTATCGCCTGAGTCTGGCCCTGCTTGGGAGTCAGTGCTCGCACCCTAGTATGAGATCCTCCTGGAGTGGCTGGAAGACCACTCAGTAGGTGCATTCCATCAAGATAGTGTAGAATACAGACCATGGTGTCTTGAAGCATAGGAGTAGAAATCACCTCGAGTTAAGTCTGGTTGGTCCCAGCTCTCCCTCATCCACAGGCTCAGGGAAAGGCTGATGCTTTGGCTCTGGATATAAGGATCTAGATTATCACTAACCAACCGCAGGGGCGTTGCCCCTGGATGGTACTGCACCACTGCCTCTACCATGGCCACGGCCTCTCGCTCAGCTTCATCATTGTGCTCCGACTCTAGCGGTGAGCTCAGGTACCTAATCCCTCACAGTATTAGCACAGGTGCTCACCATCTGTGAAAAAATAGAAGTGAAGTCAGATACCAATTTGAACATCCTAGATACTAATTTGAATAAACTAGCACGAAAGAATTAAAAGTTTCTTAAATGTCCTATAGCCTCTCGTAGATAAGTACAAAGCTCATCGTATCGATCCGCAAGACTCTACTAGACATGCTCTTGTACTTATAAGACCTAGTAACCTAGGGCTCTGATACCAGCTTTCCACAACCCAAATTGTGGGTCGAGCGGGTACCCACGCTCACCCCTTAGTGGGTGAACCCTTCCCTTATTCAATATTCATTTTAAGCAAACCAAAAGAAATAGAAATATCTAAGCAGTCTCAATATATAAATAACTACTAAGTGTGGAATACTAATATAAATGCCCCAAAATATTGTCTAAGTACAGTACAAGAGCCACTATCAATACATAAGTCTGGAAATGACAAATATAAATGAGTCTGAAATACTGTCTAGGAACAATGGACATATATTATAAAGAGGAGTTTTCGGGCTGCGGGTTTGGAACATGGCTCACCCTGGAAACTCGTACAAGAAGCCTCAGGGAAATCACTCACGAGGTGTTGAAGTGGATCCTGTATGCACTCAAAAAAGAGTACAGCAAGGTAGTATCTGTACAAATTCTATCTACTAGTAGGTATCATAGGCCGACAACAAGTAGTTCATATATATGAAGTAAGAATCAACAAGTAGACATGTTGTCAAGCACGTTCACGAAACCAATCAATAATGAAATCAACTCAATATCAATACCAAGTACAAATCAACAATGAAGTATGGATGTAAGAGTGAATGCATATGCAATACAATGCACTGGCTAAATACCTCAAACCTGTACACACATGCTACAGACGGAAATTTCCACATCTCAATAGTCATGACCAGGGGCGAACCCATGTTTGTTCCCGTGGGTGCTTGAGCACTCATTGCTTCCAATGTCGAACTAGTGTATTTACATTGAAGATTGATAGAAAGTGTTAGAGTATGTAATGACCTGCTTGGTCGTTATAGTGTTTTCGGCTCTCTTTGACCTTTCCCTAAGTTTGTTATCTCATTTTTTACCCGAGGGGACTGTTAACGCGCTTTCCAATGTGTTCGAATTTGATTTGGCTGACTTTTTGGGAAATTTGGCTTTAAAAGAAAAAGAGTTGACTCAAGGTTGACTTTTGGGCAAACGGACCTTTTTCAAAATTTTGTCAATTTCGAGAGATCCGGATAGTCATTTAGAACTTGTGCAAATATGTGGTTCGATTCTCAATGCACTCGGGTGCATTTTGGGACTTGAGTTGGGAATTCCGAGGCCACGGGTGCATTTGTAGCTTGTTTTTATAGGTGTCTATGTATGTGGTTTGTGAGCAGATGGCCTCAGGTATTAGTCGGGATTTCAGGATTGAGATTATGTTTATTCGGGGGAATCAAGTTCTGGGACCCGCTATAGCGGCACCAGAAGTGTCACGACCCGACTCGGGACCGCGACAAGCACCCGGTGCTAGCCCACCTGGGCACCCTCTTAGCTTACACTTATGCTTACATCTAGGTGAGCCACATAATTATACATGCATTTCCATTCATTCGTCAACTAGTCCCATTTGGACAACATCACATTTATATCATCATAGGCATCTATGCCACATCAATGTACACGGGCCAACATGGCCGACAAAATGATATACAAAACATAGGCCGACAAGGCCAAACACATCTACCCATACACACACATGTCTACGAGCCTCTAAGAGTATAACATATCACATTAGCGGGACAGGACCCCACTATGCCCATAATTATATACACAAAATAATGAGTACCCAAAAGATATGGCTCCGAAGGAAATTGAGCTCTCTATGTAATCTCCGAATAGGCAGCTATGGATCAAGTTTGTCTCCCTGTGCACCTGCAGGCATGACGCAGCATCCACAAACAAAAGGACGTCAGTACGAAGAATGTACTGAGTATGTAAAGCATGAGCAACATCAATAAATAAGCATCATGAACAACATATGAAATAGCATAGGAGGGGGAGACAATAATATCATCGTCATAACACCTACCTGCCTTTCGTAGGACTTTTCATTTTTCATACGTATTTGTACACCTACGTCATCATCCGTATTCCATAATAGTACTCGTACCATACTTGTGCTCATATTTGTATACATGTCCTTATTCGTATTCTTATACATAGTCTTATCACATTCATATTCATATTATATACATAGTCATTTCATATACATAGCATTTACATAGCATACCCGACCTCATAGGATCGGTGTTTCATACATACTTGGCCAACCAAGGCTCAAGGTTACTCATACCTGGCCCTACCAAGGCTTCAGGGTTATCCGTACCATCTGCAGAGGTGTGCGCGCATTTCGTAATCGTATACATACTTTATACATATTCATATACATATATCCTACCCGGCGTTATAAGCTCGGGGTGTCATTATAGCCCTTCATAGGCACATGTAAGTATAATAGCCCGTAGGCACCTTTAGCATCATTATTATTATCATCGTCATCACTATCATCATCATTTTCGCTACATCTATATCTTATGCTTAGTCGTCATATGGGGTGCGTAGTACAATCGTAGCACATATCGAGGATCGTGAGCTTATGAGCTCGGAGTGTCAATCATTTGGATACAACATACTCATATAGAGGATTTAAGAGTTTGGCCAAGGAACCATGCCTTATGAAAGAAGGGTTAGCCTTACATACCATTTCGTCGGACTATTCTACACTTTCATGCTTCCTTCTAATGCTAGCGTCTATACATTCATTAATATCATAACAATGGCCATTAGTCATTCACATTATCCACATTATCTAGATTCCTTAATTTGCCTCTAATTTACCCATATTCATGGTCATAACATCCAACTTCGTCCATTCGTCTAAAGTGTCTAGTTCATGATCTTAGTACCATTTATAATACATTCATATCACAACACAACAACATTCATGATTCAATTCATACTATTCCTCAAAATGTCACTATTCATCATTCATGACCTACTTGTCCATATTTTCTACAATCCATGTATTTCAACTCTTCAATACCTTAAAAATCATGTAAAAATCATGAATCTTACCTTAGAAGTTGTAGGAACAAGCTTTGGTTAATAATACTCCACTTTGAGCAAAATCCTAGTTTTTCTCCATTTGGATTTCTTGACCTAGATGATCTTTGATGATGTTCTTACTCTTGATTCACCTTGTTTTATGTTGTTGATCCTCAAATATCCTTGAAAACTTGTATAATAAATGTAGAGAGAGGTTTTAGGGAGAAGTGGTGTAATGTTGTAATGAAATAAAACAAGTGTTGGTCCCTTTATTTAATGACTTGCAAAAATCTGAGCTGGTTGAACAGTGGTCCTCCATGGAGGTTTACGGTCCGTATCCCACTTTACGGACCATCCCTCGTGGTCGTCTTTAACCATTTCCAGAACCAGAAACTTTGGCTGCATGCATGGTGATTTACGACCATGGTTTACGGGCCGTAAATCACTTTACGGTCCGTCCTTCTATTCGTATTTTACCATTTCTCGACTGGGCAGAAAGTTGAAGTCTTGCATGGTAATTTACGACTGCCAGTTTACGGACCGTATACCAATTTACGGTCCGTATTTTGCACTTTACGACCACTGGGCAGATTTACAATCTGCAACTTTTCATATTTCTTAGACTTCTCATTTTAATCATCCACATCCATTTGCATCCATCACTAGCTCATTCACTTGCGTTCCAACGGAATATTTTCTGAGGTGTAACAAAAAGCAACTAAGGGAATTTGTCGAGACCGTCGTGGCAGTCTGAGTGGCCGTCGAGGCTGGACCGCTACCGCAGAAGCGGCATTAACTGAGTCAAAGGGTTTTTAATGTGTTAAAACCCTTAGACATTAAGCCATTTCCTATACTCGTTCTTAAGTCTTAAAGAGGCGAGTTTGGAGGGTTTTCCACTGAATTCTTCTCTAAAGTATCAACCTTGTCTCTAAATCATTCATTATTTTTTCCTAATTAATAATCCATGCCTAGATTTCTGTTAAATGGTAAGAGCAAGACGGGGTTTTGTGGGTTTTCTTCCCTAATGATCTTATGATGATAAAACTTTGTTTAGTTGGTGTATTTAGCATGGGTTAGCTTGATATTGATGGGTATTAGCTATTGTAACTCTAGTCCTCCATGTCTAAGGCATAATTTGTGAATTTAAAGTTAGGGTTTTTACCGAAATTTGGGGTTTTGGCCTGGAATCCGAAATTTAGTGAATTGTTGATTATTCTAGCTTGCTATTGATGGGAAGTGATCACCTATAGGTTTAGTTTCATGTTGGGACCTTTAGATCCCTAATTTCACCCTTCTAGATCATAAACCCTATTCCATAGGCTGGGGATTTGGGTCTTGAATAAAAGTAGGGTTTGTTTGATGTTCTTCTTGATTCTAATTCCATTAATTGAGTATGCTTAGACTTTCTTGATCTCGAGGCTGAAAGGAAAGGAAAGGCTAAGGTGTGATTGTTGGTGATATTGTTGTTTGGTCTTCTCGGTAGGTTACGATTGACCCCTGTGGTGAGACTTCGACTAGCGAAGCGTATATTTAGATGATATTGTTGGAGATTTTATGTAAACCTTCGGGTATGAAGTTGGGATGTTTCCTTAGGGTGTAGTATTGCTTGTGACTTGTTTGATCGGGCTAGTTGCCTGTAGACTCCATAGAACCCTGTTTGGTACATTGTGTATAAATTGATGGATTGTTTGTGAATTGGGAGTAAATCAGAAGGATAAAATTACTTGATATTGCTATTGGTACTTAGTGTACACCTCCTTATTGGTATAGCCATTTTGGGATAGTTGGCTCTTATTGTTATGAAAATTGGAGATTCATTATGATTACTGTGTGGATCACTTATTGATGATATTGGTGCACTATGTGTGGCACAACTTGAACTTGATATTATTCATTGTTCGTACTTGCATCATTCCATATTCATTTCATATTTGATGTGTTGTGTATGGCACAACTTGAACTTGATATTATTCATTGTTTGTACTTGCATCGTTCCATATTCATTTCATATTTGATACGCTGTGTGTGGCACAACTTGAACTTGACATTATTCATTGTTTGTACTTGCACCATTCCATATTCATTTCATATCATTTTATTATGTTGTGTGACTAGCACCATTGATGGAAATGAGTGTCACGACCCAACCCCGTGGGCCGTGACTAGTGCCCGATCTGGGCACTCAAACACATTCTAGTATATAGCAGAAGCCGACAAGGCTTTATTCTAAATTTAGATAATTTCTAGAAAAATTTCGGCAGAGTTTCCTTTGTTTTACGGACTATCCCAAATACCCTGCACGCAGAAAATACCAACAAAGGCCACACAGGGCCAACAGAGTAACATTTAAATATATGCGGACCGGCCGCCGCGGCGAATGGGATCGCCCAAACACAACATATACACGCAGCTGTACAGAAAGATCCCAACCCACAAACATGTCCACAGACCTCTAAACAGACCGACAGAATCATATGACGGGACAGGGCCCCGCCGTACCCATGAACGAGAATATACATATATAGAAGTGACAGACTATACCAAAAGATGGCTCTGAATAATAGAGCGCTCCAAAATAGCAGAATGAGATCCTAAGCGGACGGATCAGCAAACCTGTCGTCGGTACCTGCGCGGCATGAAAACGCAGCCCCCGAGGAAAGGGGGTCAGTACGAAATATGTACTGAATATGTAAAGCCTGAGTTGCAGAAACAAAATCATAACTGGTATAGAACGTACAGAAAGTAAACAGAAAATACAAAGTATCAGATATATATTTTCAAAACATGCGGAGTGTGTACAGAAACATATGTCATATCAAATCCGGCCCCTGCCAAGGGACTCGGCAGACAGAACGTGGCCACCCTCCCGACGCTGGTGCCACAACACAGAAGAATTAGAATAGGGGCATAACCCCGTAACATAATATGTCATATCAGATGGCCATAGTAAATCATATCAGAACAAACGTACATGGCACAGCATACTCCACAAACCCATGTACGCGTATGCCTGCCCCCTCACATCGAGGCACGGCGAACAATGCAAGGGATTACGCTTGACAACATATCCTGGCCCGGGCTCAGTGTGGGAAACATTGGGGCATCCACGAATAGAGTAGTGAGAAACTGAATGCAGTTAAAATATCATAAATATTTTCAGAGACTCGACGAAGCATATTAATGACAAACAAATCCAATGAAGTCGGACGGGATCATAATAAAAGCATTTCGGATATCATAATAAATTACAGAAGCGTAACCTTCCTGAAGTCGTTCCGAGTGTCAAAATAATTTATCAGACTTAATAGAATATTTAAAACCATATTCGTTAGGTAGTTAAAAGGGTAGTCGAAACGTTTCTTTCAAAAATCGTTCGAAAAGGAGACTTTAGTACATTAAGGGCAAAACCGGGAATAGCGGGCCCACCTCGGAACAAGCAAGGCGGTGGGCTCAAATTACGCCCTTTAAGCTTATGGGGTCACCTATAAAGGTTCTACGGACATTCTATAGCTTTTCAAGGAGTTTAGAGAAAGTTTGCATAATTTCAGGAAAAGCATATCAAAATGGTTCAATTCTACTGAAGGAAAAACTGAGATTTTCTCTTGCGGATTCCTATGGCCAAGAAGGTCTTTTGAGGCCCGAATCCGGTCCTAAAACACTTAGACATGCCAAAAGAAGGATCGGGGTAGCTTTACATACCTTTTTACTCAATCTTCTTCACTTGAATATAGGGTCAACTTGAAGAAACAAGACTTCTTCCTTCCAAACCAACTACACCAAGTTGCAAAGGGGCCTTGAATTAGTAGGAAAATCACAAGAAATGAATTTTTAAGACAAGATTTTTGGTACCTATTTTTCTCCTCCAAACCCGAGACCTCTTCTTGTTCTTCTTCTATTTTCTTTTGTTGTTCTTATCTCTAATCCCTTAAGTCTTCAATGGTATAAGTAGTTGAAGTGCTTGGTCACATGACCAACTAAAAATGGGCTTGGGCCAAGGCCTAATGTGGCCGGCCACCCTTAAGAAAATGGGCCGCATTTTCAATTCAATTTTTGAGCCCAATAGCTTATGGATCGTATTTTGTAATTCCCGAAACTAATTTCCAAAATTCCAAAATTACCCTTAGCCTTGTCCCGCTCTTTCATGACTTTATTCTCTCATACATAACTCTTATGTTCAACAAACTATCAAATTTGACCTTATATCTCAAGAATCCAATATTTATCGAATTTTTCCAAACGTGTGAAAACACGGGATATAACATCCTCCCCCCTTTAGAACATTCGTCCTCGAATGTAAAATTAATCTTATAGGGTTGGAAAATACTTTGGGGGAGTTTCTAATTATAGACAACACATATGACATACGATTGGTATTAAAATGAAATTAAGTAGGGATTCAAGGTTACCTGTGGGCATAGGGAACAAATGAGGGTATTTCTTCTTCATTTCCTCTTCGGCCTCCCATGTCATTTCCTCCCTATTCTCGTTCCGCCACAGTACCTTAACAGAGGCTACATCCTTATTACGGAGCCTTCGTACCTGACGATCCAAAATAGATACAGGCTGCTCCTCGTACGATAGTTGCTCCGTCACTTGAATATCATCTGCAGGGAATATTCTGGAGGGATCACCAATGCATTTGCGGAGCATAGATACATGGAATACCGGATGTACCGCCTCCAAATCAGATGGCAGATTTAACTCATAAGCCACATTTCCAATTTTTCTAACAATCTGATAAGGCCCAATATAACGCGGACTGAGCTTGCCCTTTCTGCCGAACCGCATTACGCCTTTCATAGGTGATACCTTTAGAAATACCCAATCACCAACCTGGAATTCCAAAGGACGACGCCGTTTATCAGCGTACGATTTTTGTCGACTCTGGGCTGCTAATAGTCGTTCCCGGATAAGTTTCACCTTATCAACTGCCTGCTGGATCATATCTGGGCCGATTAATTCTGTCTCGCCAATATAAAACCAGCCAATAGGTGACCTGCATTTCCTACCATATAAAGCCTCGTACGGAGCCATCTGGATGCTGGAATGGTAGCTGTTATTATAAGAAAATTCAATCAATGGCAATTGATCCTCCCAGCTGCCTCTGAAATCAATAACGCAGGCCCGCAACATATCTTCAAGTGTCTGGATAGTGCGCTCGGCCTGTCCGTCACTCTGAGGATGAAAAGCTGTGCTCAGGCTCAGTTGAGTCCCTAATCCTTCCTGAAAAGATCTCCAGAAGTTCGCTGTGAACTGAGCACCTCTGTCAGTGATAATAGATATAGGAACTCCATGAAGCTTCACTATTTCTATAATATAAAGCCTGGCATAATCCTCAGCGGAATAAGTAGTTCTGACGGGGAGAAAATGGGCTGATTTTGTCAGCCTATCAACAATAACCCAGGTGGAATCATACTTCCGTGGAGTGCGAGGCAACCCTGTAATGAAGTCCATATTAATGATCTCCCACTTCCATGTCGGAATTTACATTTCCTGCAACAGTCCACCCGGTTTCTGGTGTTCAATCTTGACCTGCTGACAATTGGGACACTGGGCGACGAACTCTGCGATGTCCCATTTCATGCCATCCCACCAGTATAAGCATCGGAGATCATCGTACATCTTCGTAGACCCAGGATGGACCGAATAGCGAGCATAATGTGCCTCGCTCATAACCTGCTGCCGAAGACCTGCAATATCAGGTACACACAACCTGCCCCTGAATAATAAAGTCCCGTCCGGAGTGAACTCGAACGGAGTCTTCTCCTTATCATAGGCTGTGTCTCTGTATCGTGCCAAAATAGGATCTTCATATTGATGCCGCTTGATATCTTCCTTAATAGATGATTCAGAAACCCCTCAGACAGAAATCCGTGTACCTCCAGAATCGGCCAGACGAACCCCAAGATTAGCCAACTGACAAATGTCACGTACTATCTCTCTCCTGTCTGGCTGTAAATCTACCAAGCTGCCCATAGATTTCCGGCTAAGCGCATCTGCAACAACATTAGCCTTGCCCGGATGATACAGAATATCCACATCATAGTCTTTCAGGAGCTCCAGCCACCTCCGCTGCCGCAAATTAAGCTCTTTCTGCTTGAAAATATACTGGAGACTTTTATGATCTGTATAGATATCAACATGAACGCCATATAAATAATGTCTCCATATCTTCAGGGCATGGATCACCGCTGCAAGCTCCAGATCGTGAGTAGGATAATTCTTTTCATGCTTTTTCAATTGCCGAGAAGCATAAGCTATAACTCTACCGTGCTGCATCAATACACAACCCAATCCCACGCCAGAAGCGTCACAATAAATAACATATCCATCGGGTCCCTCTGGAAGAGTCAGAACTGGGGCTGTAGTCAGCTTCTCTTTCAGCAACTGGAAGTTTCGTTCACAAGCATCAGTCCACTGGAACTTGGCTCCCTTCTAAGTTAGCCTTGTCAAAGGCGCTGAAATCGAAGCAAACATTTCCACAAATCTTCTGTAATAGCCTGCTAACCCCAGGAAACTACGTACCTCGGTGGGCGTCGTGGGTCTGGGCCAATTTTTCACGGCCTCAATCTTCTGTGTATCCACCCGGACACCATCAGCTGCAATAATATGCCCCAGGAATGCCACTGAAGCCAGCCAGAATTCACATTTAGAAAATTTTGCATATAATTTCCGATGCCGAAGTACCCCAAGTACCGCTCTCAGATGATCTGCGTGCTCTGCCTCGGACCGAGAATAAACCAGGATATCATCGATAAATACAATTACGAACAAGTCTAAGAATGGCCTGAATACCCGGTTCATTAAATCCATGAATACCGCAGGAGCATTAGTCAGCCCAAAAGACATAACTCTGAATTCATAATGCCCATATCTGGTCCGGAATGCTGTCTTAGGAATATCGGCCTCCCGTACCCGTACCTGATGATAGCCAGACCGAAGATCTATCTTCGAAAAATACTTGGCGCCCTGCAACCGATCAAACAAATCGTCAATTCTCGGGAGGGGGTATTTATTCTTTATGGTTACCTTATTCAGCTGTCGATAATCAATACACATACGCAACGACCCATCTTTCTTATGCATAAATAATACCGGGGCTCCCCAAGGCGAAGTACTGGGTCTAATGAAGCCTTTTTCTAACAGATCCTTCAACTGCTCTTTCAGTTCTTCCAATTCTGCCGGTGCCATTCTGTACGGGGGAATAGATATCGGCTGAGTATCTGGAAGCAAATCAATAGTAAAATCTATCTCCCGCTCTGGAGGAAGGCCTGGAAGCTCTTCTGGGAACACATCTGGAAATTCATTAACCACGGGAACTGACTGAAGAGTCGGCGTTTCTGCTGTCAAGTCTTGTACCCGAACCAGATGATAAAAATAACCCTTCCTGATCATTTTCTTCGCCTTAAGGTATGAAATAAACTTACCTTTCGGCGATGCTGTATTACCGGCCCATTCTATAACTGACTCCCCGGGAAACTGGAAACGAACCACCTTATTTTGGCAGTCAACATTGGCATAACAGGAGGCTAGCCAGTCCATCCCCATAATAACATCGAACTCGACCATATCTAACTCCACCAGATCTGCCTTAGTGTCACGGCCACATACAATTACAGAACAGTCTTTATATACCTGTTTTTCTACAATAAAGTCCCCAATCGGTATGGATACCTCAAACGGCTCTATAGGTTCAGACGTTATACCAATTTTACTAGCAACCAGAGGCGAAATATATGACAAAGTCGAACCTGGATCAATCAATGCATACACAGACCGAGAGAAAACCAATAATGTACCTGTAACGACATTAGGCGATGCCTCCTGATCCTGGCGGCTGGACAGAGCATAAATGCGGTTCGAAGGACCGCTAGTACTAGAAGCTCCACCACGGCCTCTGCCGCGACCCGCTGGTGCTGAAATACCTGGCCACGTAGGGCGCATAGCCACTGATGAAGATGAAGACCCGGCGGCTGATCCGGTAGGCTGCGCTGCACCACCCGAACTACCCTTATACGAGCAATCTCTCACAGAATGGCCCTGACGGACACAAGAAAAACATGCACCGGTGGCTCTGTAGCACTCCCCAGGATGGTATCTGCCACAATAAGAACACTGAGGCCTAGGTGGCCTCGTCTGACCAGAACCCCTGTCTGTCCGCGAACCTGATGCCCTGGAGCTCTGACCTGTTCCTGAATACCCTGGGCTATCAAATCTGCGACCTGTAGGCTGTGGAGGTGCGCTCTGTGCCGGCTGGGATAGATGTCTGCTAGGCTGCTGCGGCTGCTGAGGCTGCTGAGGCTGCTGCGGCTGTCTGCCCCGAAAATCTCCAGAATACCCAGACGATCTGGCCCTCTTGGGCTGTCTCCGATCCTGGCTCCTATCAGGCTGACGCTCCCTATGCCGGTCCTCCATGCCCTGGGCGTGGGCCTGAATCCGGGCAATATCCATGCCGGGCTGAGCAGCCAATACCAAACAGCTGTCGATAAAATAACGGTCCAGCCCCATAATATACCTGTGCATCATGTCAGCTATAGTAGCTACCACAGCAGGTGCGTATCGGGCCAATGAGTCGAACTCCATACTGTACTCTCGAACACTGCGACCCCTCTGTTTCAGCAATAAGAATCTGTCAGCCTTGGCCCGCCGTAGCTCCGGAGGCAGAAAGTGGCTAAGAAAAGCCTGAGAAAAATCATCCCAAACTGCTGGGGGAGCGCCGTCGCCTCTGGATAACTCCCATGACTCATACCAATTTGCCGCTATATCATACAACCGGTAAGAAGCCAATGTGACTGACTCTGTCGCGGAAGCATTAATAAACTGTAAGGTGCGCCGCATCTTCCTGATGAACTCCTCGGGATCCTCCTCGGGCTTTGTCCCGAAGAACTCTGGAGGGCCACAAGTCAAAAACTCATGGGCTCTCGAACTGTCACGCCTGTAAGCCCGGTCACCTCCCAGTCCGTGCCCCTAAACCTGTCCCGCCACAAGTCTGGTCAATAGCTGGACTGCCTCTCTCATAGTCTGATCCTCAGTCCCTGGCCGTGGAGCTGGAGGCTCAGGTACTGGAATCTCGGGAGCTGGCGGTGGAGCCGCCCCTCGACCTGCAGCTGCTGCTGCTCCAATATCCTCTACGTGTGGCGGTGTGGAAGAGCCCTCTGCCGGGGGCAAAATATCAGGAGCAATATGAGCATGGGCCCTGGTAACCCTCTGGGCCCGACTAGTCTCTCCCACAGCTGCTGCCTTGGCCTTTTGGGCCGCTGTCGCCTTTTTTGGAGGCATAACTGCAAATGTAACAATTCGTTAGGGAGGAATCATCCTGATAACACAGCTCTATCGCACGATCTAAGACAGAAAGAAGGGTAGTATCCTAAATGCCCTGTAGCCTCCTGTTTATAGGTGTGGTGCACAACACACCGATAAACAAGACTCTACTAGACACGGTCTATAGACATTCCGAGGACGAACCGCTCTGATACCACTTTTGTCACGACCCAACCCCGTGGGCCGTGACTAGTGCCCGATCTGGGCACTCAAACACATTCTAGTATATAGCAGAAGCCGACAAGGCTTTATTCTAAATTTAGATAATTTCCAGAAAAATTTCGGCAGAGTTTCCTTTGTTTTACGGACTATCCCAAATACCCTGCAGGCAGAAAATACCAACAAAGGCCACACAGGGCCAACAGAGTAACATTTAAATATATGCGGACCGGCCGCCGCGGCGAATGGGATCGCCCAAACACAACATATACACGCAGCTGTACAGAAAGATCCCAACCCACAAACATGTCCACAGACCTCTAAACAGACCGACAGAATCATATGACGGGACAGGGCCCCGCCGTACCCATGAACGAGAATATACATATATAGAAGTGACAGGCTATACCAATAGATGGCTCTAAATAATAGACCGCTCCAAAATAGCAGAATGAGATCCTAAGCGGACGGATCAGCAAACCTGTCGTCGGTACCTGCGCGGCATGAAAACGCAGCCCCCGAGGAAAGTGGGTCAGTACGAAATATGTAAAGCCTGAGTTGCAGAAACAAAATCATAACTGGTATAGAACGTACAGAAAGTAAACAGAAAATACAAAGTATCAGATATATATTTTCAAAACATGCGGAGTGTGTACAGAAACATATGTCATATCAAATCCGGCCCCTGCCAAGGGACTCGGCAGACAGAACGTGGCCACCCTCCCGACGCTGGTGCCACAACACAGAAGAATTAGAATAGGGCATAACCCCGTAACATAATATGTCATATCAGATGGCTATAGTAAATCATATCAGAACAAACGTACATGGCACAGCATACTCCACAAACCCATGTACGCGTATACCTGCCCCCTCACATCGAGGCACGGCGAACAATGCAAGGGATTACGCTTGACAACATATCCTGGCCCGGGCTCAGTGTGGGAAACATTGGGGCATCCACGAATAGAGTAGTGAGAAACTGAATGCAGTTAAAATATCATAAATATTTTCAGAGACTCGACGAAGCATATTAATGACAAACAAATCCAATGAAGTCGGACGGGATCATAATAAAAGCATTTCGGACATCATAATAAATTACAGAAGCATAACCTTCCTGAAGTCATTCCGAGTGTTAAAATAATTTATCAGACTTAATAGAATATTTAAAACCATATTCGTTAGGTAGTTAAAAGGGTAGTCGAAACGTTTCTTTCAAAAATCGTTCGAAAAGGAGACTTTAGTACATTAAGGGCAAAACCAGGAATAGCGGGCCCACCTCGGAACAAGCAAGGCGGTGGGCTCAAATTACGCCCTTTAAGCTTATGGGGTCACCTATAAAGGTTCTACGGACATTCTATAGCTTTTCAAGGAGTTTAGAGAAAGTTTGCATAATTTCAGGAAAAGCATATCAAAATGGTTCAATTCTACTGAAGGAAAAACTGAGATTTTCTCTTGCGGATTCCTATGGCCAAGAAGGTCTTTTGAGGCCCGAATCCGGTCCTAAAACACTTAGACATGCCAAAAGAAGGATCGGGGTAGCTTTACATACCTTTTTACTCAATCTTCTTCACTTGAATATAGGGTCAACTTGAAGAAACAAGACTTCTTCCTTCCAAACCAACTACACCAAGTTGCAAAGGGGCCTTGAATTAGTAGGAAAATCACAAGAAATGAATTTTTAAGACAAGATTTTTGGTACCTATTTTTCTCCTCCAAACCCGAGACCTCTTCTTGTTCTTCTTATATTTTCGTTTGTTGTTCTTATCTCTAATTCCATAAGTCTTCAATGGTATAAGTAGTTGAAGTGTTTGGTCACATGACCAACTAAAAATGGGCTTGGGCCAAGGCCTAATGTGGCCGGCCACCCTTAAGAAAATGGGCCTCATTTTCAATTCAATTTTTGAGCCCAATAGCTTATGGATCGTATTTTGTAATTCCCGAAACTAATTTCCAAAATTCCAAAATTACCCTTAGCCTTGTCCCGCTCTTTCATGACGATGTAATCATAATCATATACTTAACATGAAGCATGCCTAGGAGCTCAAGTAGAAACTGTAACTCTATTGGAGTGACGTAAGGTCAGTAACTTCCGATTGTATTATGGAACATCATGATCGTCATGTCTCACCCTGAAGGAAATAGAAATATGAGGTGAGACTATCGATAATGAATAACATCAAGCAAAAACATAGAATAAGATCATAAATCTCACAAAGCGTCAATTCATAAGCTTTAGAATTTTTAGAATTAAAATAATCATCATCATATTCATCATAGAAATATTCTCATCTTTGACATCATCGTTATAATTGTAATAACATGTCCATCGTTGTTGTCAGAAGAGCTTACAGAATCATAAATCTCTGATTTGGAAATTACGGACATTTTGGAAAACATTTATGGATTATCAGGAAAGGAGTCATACTTCTGAATCATGAACTCTTAACTTTTGGAAGTAAGGAGGTAATGAAACATATGTAGGGAATTATAACATAGGAGTTTCAAGAAATAGGATCATCATCATCATAAAACATACTTATCTTTAGCATCATAAGAACTCTTTGAATCATTAATCTCTAGCTTTTGAGAATAAGGACATTTTAGGAAACATGTATGGGTTCACAAGAAAGGGATCATGCCTTTGGAAAGAAAGGGACTAGCCT